>NC_057810.1:650580960-650660266 GCF_018294505.1 Triticum aestivum
TTTTTTCTATTCATAGAATTTATATGATTTTTTTCTGTTCTAATTTTGTTCATAGAATTTTAATAATTTTTTTGTTCATAGTATTTTCTTTGTCAATTTATTGTGTATGTATAGGAAAATTAGTTAGAAAAAAATAAAACTATAGTTAAACCAGTTTATTTTTAGAAAGTAGTACTTAATAAAAGTAGTTTATTTTTAATAAGTACTACTTTATTTATTTATAGTAAGTGCTTAGTAGTTGAACTAGTTGATTTAATTAATAAAACTACTTTATTTAACTATATATAGAAGTAGTTATCGCATCGACGTGACGATGCCTATTCCGCATCCTTGTCGTCGTCGACTCGGCGGTAGTGGAGGCCTACTTGATCAGGGCCATGTTCAGGACTGGGCTCCGCCGGGCTGGTATTGGGAGGTGCTACCTTCTGGGGACGTAGGTTGGTGAGGAGGCAGCCCGTTGTTGACCCGATCCTTGTTTGGTGGCGGTCGCGTGGACCAGTGACGGTGCCGAGGCTTTCGGACACCGCGGAGGTGGTACGTCACCGTGTCAGCGAGGAGGACGAGCACGTCGGTCGCTACATGGTTGCGTTGGAGGGCAGGTTCGACAATACCTGGCAGGTTCTTCAGGGATCTCACTGGAGCTATGATCATGTGATCGTTCCTTATCTTTGGGTGTCCACCGCCCGCGACGATACCCGTCGGGCGCTATGGTTCTAGCTGTATTAATTAGCGATGTTATATGTATGATAGTATTCGAGGAGTATTCGACGATGTACAGACACAAAAGATGATGTACTTTTTGGTTATAATTGAATGCATGCTAATTTGAATACTACTTTATTTTATGATTTGGTTTTGCTTATTGAATGCTCATATTAGAAAAGTACTCCTACTTTGAATGCTAAAATTGAAGAGCACTCTATATGCAGAAATCTAGGAGCCCCCTCCATCATCCACGCCGTCGTGGGGGTAGCTTCTCCTTCATTCCCGTGTGCTAGACAATTTGTTGTAATAATGCACTCGGGAATGAAAGGAGGATCTACGTACCATCACCGATAGTCAACCCGTGATTAATAATAATGATCTAATTTAGGTTTTTAGTACATATATTTAATATTTGAATTATGAACTTAGGCCGGAAATGTCGTACTCGGACGATGAAAACCGCTCGGGGGAGTGCGACTGGTGCCACGACGACCGAGGTATGTGCGACAGGTTCATTGAGCTGGACGAAGATTGGCGCTTCAGCATTAAGCTCGAGGAGACCTTGAATGTTAATACGGTACACAACAAGGACAATAGTTTTTTTTGTAATTAAGCATGACTTCAACTATTTTAACGTGTATTTTCATCTTTTCCAATTCGTCTAGCTTATCCCATGCTATGCAAGACGCTATGTCTTGGAGAGGATGGGTTTTGAAGACCATGAAAGTATGGAAACCAAAAAAATTCTCCTAAGGACCCATCATGGTGTGAATTTTCAAATAAAGCTGTACAATGCTGAGAGTGTAACCCATTTTGGTTGCAAAAATTGGGAAGCACTTTGCAAGATGTATGGTTTTGATGAGGGTATGCTTGTCACCATGGATCTTGGTGATCCTACAATCCAGCAAGACAATATGGGCATTTGGGTCCTTGTGGATACACCTCCAAAATTCTTCCCCCATGTGAGATTAAATAGTTATTAAGTAATTTATATTATTTATTTCAAAATAGTTGACAGCTTGTTTCCATTGACAGCTTATTTTCATTCTTCAAAGAATGTGCGGAAAATGGTAGACAAAACCCACTATACCGATGGCTCCAAATTAACTTATAAGGAGAAAAATCATCTGATCGCATTTTGTACTGATCTTGAGAATTATAATGTCTACAATCGAACTCCTCAACATTATGGTCAATATGTGCCACTAGTGCACGTGTTGAACTACGGTAACTACCATGGAGATACCCTGGTAAGATTTTTTACTATTACGACATCCTTGCATCTTTTTTTAAATACTTCTAAAACTAGTACATCATTGCTACTCCCTCCTTCCATCTATATAGGGCCTAATGCGTTTTTAAGACCACCTTTGACTATCGACAAGATTAATAGTACATGACATGCACAATGTGAAATTTATATCATTGAAAGCTCCTTTCACACATGAATTTAACGGTGTGCTTTGTGTAAGTTGCATGTCATATATTATTGCTCTAATATTTGATCAAAGTTAGCCTCGGAAAACACATTAGGCCCTATATAGATGGAAGGAGGGAGTAACTACGAAGTTATTATTATGTTTTTCAACAGATAATCCCGAATGATTGTGTGCCTCATCTGATGTATATGCACGGTCGCCTTGATGTTTTGAACATACAACCAGGTCGTCCTACGAATCTCAATTGTCCATACCGGATTTCTAAAAGAAGTGGAGACATGAAAATCAAAGAATGGAAAAAATGTATGGACAGTCGTAAGGAGCTTCTTGCAAGCAAAAGGAGGCGAAGCGTAAGAATTGGAGACAGGATGATCTCCATTCTTCATAATGGAGACTCATGGTCTATATTGTTTTATGCTATTTTATCTTAAGGGTGTTTAGGTCCTACCTGATACTGATGATCATGTGGTAAGAACAATTATGTAGGGTTGGGTTCGATGACTATGAGGATGATGATCGTATGACTTGTTATTAATAACGAGTAGAAGTTGTATGATGATGCATGATTAGTAGGACTTGTTATTATATATGATGATGTATGATGCGAGCATGCATAGTTATTATATATCAACGGGTGAAATGAACATGACGGTATAAGAGAGGACACTTCTCTCTATTAGCTAGCTAATAACAACCTAAAATTAACCCCCAAAACCCCTAAACCAGCCACTTTTTTAAAAAAAAGAAAAAAGAAAAACCTCAGCTGCTGATACGTGGAAGCCTTTTGGTCCCGGTTCAAGTCACCAACCGGGACCAAAGGCCCCCTTGCCTGGGCTGCTCGTAGTGGCCACGTGGAGGGCCTTTAGTCCTGGTTCGTGTTAGAACCGGGACTAAAGGGTGGAGGCATTAGTCACAACCCTTTAGTCCTGGTTCAAGAACCGGGACTAAAGGCCCTTACGAACCGGGACTGATGGCCCCTTTTCTACTAGTGTAATGATGTGATCCCGTCAATCAAATGACAACTCATGTCTATGGCTAGCAAATCCAACCATTTTTTATTAACGAGCTAGTCAAGTAAAGACATACTAGTGACACTATGTTTGTCTATATATTCACACATGTATTATGTTTTTGGTTAATACAATTCTAGCATGAATAATAATAAACATTTATCATGAAATAAGGAAATAAATAATAACTTTATTATTGCCTCTAGGGCATATTTCCTTCATATCGAACGATACCGAGGAAGCCGAAGAGATAGCCACCGCGGTGGCAATTCACCTGCTTGGGGGTGTACTGTGTGTGGGGAAGTAGTGTTCTAATCGACATGGCAGTGTTTCTAGCCCTCAAACATTGGGGTATTAGGGCATCTCCAATGCCGACCCGCAAAAGTCTATGGTATATGTCGTTTTTATGTCCGGATGTGCTTTGAAGGACACGATACCGAAGTGAGCCATCCAATGTTTTTTTTTCGAGTGAGCCATCCAATGCTAATCATAAAGTATCCGATTGGGAGGAGAAAAAGTAGGTGGGGACCATGCATGTGATGGGCTATTTGTAGTGTGATGTGCGGTTGGGAGGAGAGAGAGAGAGAGAGGAGAGGGGGACCATGCATGTGGAGAGAGTGAGAAAAGAGAGAGGGCACGCGGAGGCTTTTGGTTGGTCATGTGGATGTCCGGACTCCGGTATAGCTCCCCTATGTTTGTCTTTGCTTTGCCCGAAAATGAACTTCCGGATCACTTTGTGGACCGATGTAGAACCATGTTGTATTGCAAAAGTGAACAAAAATATCCGGTCAAACATATACTGAATGTTTGCGGCTCTTCCTTGAAGATGCTTTTAGTGGCGATTGATGGCACGACTGGGTGCATCAAAGGCGCTTCGAGGGATAGCAGGACGCGTTGGGAGGCTTATTCACATAGAACAAAATTACGCCTGAAGTGGCACCGGTGCCATGTGAAGAGAATGATGTAGAGGAGCAATGGGAGCGCTTATATTTTGTAGGTGGCACGGTGAAGCCGTGGCGTTTTAATCCGTGCAAATAAAACTAAAAAACTTATGGAAAGGCAACGCAACTCCCAATTAGATAGGGTGCATACACGCACATGTATCGGGTGTAGCCCACAGCCTCAACTCTATACAGAAACATGAGGTGGGGTTTGTTAGGAAACGATCCTAACCATACATGCGATGATTCAACTCCCCTCGCAGTCGATATGTCACCTGTGACGCATAGACTAGACCGGAACTTCTCAAATGTATGCATCGGTAACCCCTTTGTCATGACATCGGCGAATTGCTGAGCAGTGGGGACATGCAAGACACGGAAATGTCTGAGAGCCATCTGCTCATGCACGAAATGAATGTCGAGTTCAATATGCTTCGTGCGACGATGATGAACGGGGTTAGCGGAGAGACGTTGTCGCCGTAGACAACAATAGCCTTGGCCACGCCAAGGTGCAGCTCCTGAAGAAGTTGCCGGAGCCATGAAGACTTGGCGATGGTGTTAGCCACAACCCGATACTCGGCCTCAGCACTGGATCGGGACACCACGGGTTGTCGTTTGGACGACCATGATATGAGTGACGGCCCAAGGTAGACACGGTAACCAGAGTTGGTGATCGGTGGGGGTTATAATGATCGGGAGGAGGAGAGAGTAGGGTAGGGTTGGCTGCGGCGGCTAGGGGAAGGAGCGGCGGCGGGTGCAGCGGCGGCGACCTAGATGGTGCGGCGGCGACGGGAGCAAAAGACTTAAGTTTAGGATCGGGGTAGGAAAACTGATACTATATCGGAAGGCAATGCAACTCTCTATTAGATTGGATACATACACGCACGTATATATGTATAGGATGTAGCCCACGGCCTCAATTATACAAGGAAACAGGAGGCGGGGTTTATTAGGAAAATATCTTAATACATATATTCAACAAAACTAATTAGGAAAACGTTTGTTTTCAATCGGATTAAAACAAACAAACATAAGCCGCACGCAGGACTCGACACGTGTCCACTGGGCCCATCCACCGCCCACAGCCAGCCTTATCTCTTCCACCTCTATTCTCCTCCACTCGTTCTCCCCACTCATTTTCCCCTTTCCCCGTCGGATTCGTTCCCCGTCTCTGCATCTTCACACACCACAGAGGAGAGAGGCTTCCATGGCGGACATCGCCCCTCTCACTCCACGGTGCGGCGAACCAGGAGCGACGGCGACACTGCCTGCTGCCCACCCGCAAATGAAGGGCAATGAAGCCCTACGAGCGCACCGCCACAGTGCTGCAACCCCGAGGGGGCGACGCAACACGCAGGGGAGGCGGCCGTTCGCTGGAATGGCGGCGCTCGTCGACGAACTCGGTGTTGCGACATAGAAACTCGCCCATGTCCACAGTGCTGCGGTGCAACCTCAGAGGGCGGTGCTGCTGGTGCTGCAATCGCCGGCGGCGGAGCTGCAATGAAGCGAGCCGGAGCTATAGTGAAGCACCGTTGGGGTCGTTGAAGCTTTCTCGGGGTTGCATTGAAGCACCGGGGTGCATTGGGGCATCGCCGGGGTTGCAGTGAAGCACCGCCGGGCGCCGCGCCGCGCGGTGCTGCCATGGGAGCAGCTGCGTTGAAGCTTTTTTTTTTGCTGCAGATGCTACGGGGTGCAGGATGGAAGAACAGAGAGAAAGAAAACGGCTTCGTATGCGGCGATTGAACGGCCACCCTCGGTCAGATCGGACGGCGGGCTAGGCGGATGATTTCTCTAGGAAATCATCCGACTTATCTGTAGCAGCCGCCAACTAATTAACTTGTAGAGAACATGGATATATAAGTTATCAACTATTGTAAAGCAAATATTATGATATTATTTATTATAATAAATTATTCATGAGCACATCCGGCATCATCCTTCAAAAGCCATATGACTAGATTAGATAGGATGGTGATGGAGAACGACTCATCGCTGCCGCTGGGTCTAACGGAGAAGTTTTTGGACAGTCGGCCAGGCATTCATCAAATGAATCATAGCAGGAATCCTTTACTAAACAACATATGCATACGTCTTTGCAGCCCCGAACACGGGCGCACAGACCACCTGGTATATTGACCCTAATTGATTTCATGTCTTCCAGGATTCTGCCGCCTATAGAACATAAAACAGTTTCACGTTAATCTCTGCTTATCAACTAGTAACAAGTAATTGATGCAGCAGCAAACAAATACACAAGCACTCAGAAAAACCGTATGAACTTCAGAAGAAATAAAAGTTATAAACAACTCAAAAAAAGTTATACGTAGCATATGCATTAACTCGACGATAATGGAAGATCAGTAATGAAAAGACTAATCATCTGAGGTATAACAGTAAGTGGATCGGTTGGTTTTCGAAACATACATTGTGCATGGGTAGCAAAGCATATGAGAAGAAGCATCGAGAGTATGATTGATGTATGGAAGCAGTTGCTATAGTTGGCCATGGAGAAAATTACTATCTAGGCTTGTCCGGTACGCGTCTATAACACAGTAACTTTGTTGTGGAGGGGAGGGGTGTTCTAATATACCCACCAATCAACTTGAGGTAAAGAGGAAAGAAGTAAAGCGTGCAATCAAAACAGATCGTTAAAATCATTGTGTATTCTATATATAGATAAATCGCATGCCTGCTAACATATATTTGTGTGATATGGTTTGGCATTCCTTATACAATCTCTAGTGAAATGAGAGCATCCAAAATTGGATACACAAAATCCGGCACTTCAAACGTCTGTAGAAACACCCGGTCACGACCGCGGACATCGCCAAACAGACCCGCATATGGCATACCACACAGTCACAAACATGGAATCTAAATCTTCAAATCCATACAAATCCATGCACGTCCATCATACACGTGAATATCACATGTAAATAAACATTTGTTGGTAGCGAAAAATATATGTTCGAACATAAAATTTATTTTAAGTCCACAATTGAAACATTAGCTATTTGGCTTCCGTTGTGGGTCCACATATGCTCCACAAGATCACTAAGTAGTTGTGCGTGTACCTAATCATCTAAGGTATAACACGTGAATATCATGCGCCTCCACTCCCTCCACCATGCACGCAAGAACAATGGTTTCCGCATATGGAAGCGTTGACGAAACCATTCACCAGGGAAAGCAGGTTTTGGATCAAAGTAGTCCTTTTAGAGTATTTGTGCTCCAGAGACCCTATCCCGATGCAGAACTCTTCTCCCTTTGATCGAAGCCAATTGGATGCTCACCATCATCTTGGCTTCTTCGTTCGAATCCAATGAATCGAAGAACTCCTTTTGAATCAATTCATCAAGCTTTGTGGTTCCATACTCCTCATTTGACGAACCATTCGTATCCATCGCTATTGCCTACAAAACAATCGCAAAAAATTGGTCGGACAATGTGTCAAAGACAAGGTGCAGTACGAGAGTAGTTGGAGCGTAACAAGGTGGCATCCGGGCTGGTGAGCGTGTCTGTGCGGGTGAGAATGGAGGGGAGGAGTATTCGGGGGGGGGGGGGTGCTATGGGCTCAGTATGGCTATGGAGCAAGGGTGGCGACAGAGCTAGGGGTGGGCCAACGAGGACGGGGGAGAAGAAAGGAGAGGAACAAGGTCGAATGTGTGTGTGTGTGTGTGTGGGGGGGGGGGGGGGGGGTGATATTTGAGGTGGGGTCAGGCTGTCTGGTCTGACGTGACGGATGCACCCGGACGTGCTTGGGCCTCCCCATATCCACCCAAGATTTTGGTTGGATATGAGGGTGTCGGTTAGCCCAGACTTATAGGGCCGACCTAAGGCGTCCGTCCGGGTCAGGTTTTTTTTAACCGCGCCATCTGCCTGGGCATATAGCGGGGTTGGGGAGCCCGGCTGTAAATACTCTGAGAAAGTGAAGTCCCTCCCTTCCGTTGAGCCATTGCCTTGATCGAATGTCCCCCACATGAGCGTTGGCAACGTGAGGCTGGTAGAGGGCCCACCATGCAGGGCGTCACATTTTTGCGTAGGAAGGGCGCTACACGTGGTGCAAAGGGGCCATACCAACGATATTATTTTCCCCTTTGTTCTTAAACTTTACTTTCTTTTCTTTTGTGGATTTTGAAAACGTCAAACTTTAGATGTTCTCTGAAAATTTGATAGTTTGAATCTAAAAGTTTAAGTTTCTGAATATTTCAAATTTTAAAAGTTTATATTTTTTTAAAGTTGAAACTTGAAAGCTTCAAACTCTAGAGCTTTAAGAATCCATAAAATTTCAAATTAAGAAAGCCAAAGTAAGATTATTCTGAAAGTTAGGTACTACAGACTCAAAAGTCCCAAAAAGAAAAAAAATCCTGACGTGTTAGAAAATGAGTGTCCGCTCGGTGTACCGTGAGAACATGCATTAGGGCACCTCCAATAGCTGTGAAACAACGGTTTGTAGAATTTGCCACATAGGATATTTCATGATGTGATAGATTATAAATGATGAAAAAGAACAAGGTGTATATACATGAACCAACAACCCTTGCACAAACTCTAATGTGGAATGAGAAAGCAAACTTATAGAGTAAACTAAATACACTATGTTCTTTTTACGAAAAAAGATCCAGATCTATTATAAAATTTCATCAGAAGTACAAAGCACCCCAAACGTAATGAAAATTACATCGAGGTCTCTAGACCATCGAACGACCACTACCGCCGCTAGAACGAGCCGCTGATGCACCATTGTCGCCGCATTCCTACCGAAGCCGGCTTGACATTGTCGATGACAGTCGGGAAGTCTTCAAGCATGTGCCCATAAGGATTTTTTTACTCGCTAGAAATTGTTCACTAATGGTCTCTTCTTTGCAAATAACACATCCTTTGTACCCACTTGTAGTCTGGCAGGACTGGTATCTATATGCGGTATAATCACTGACCGTTTTTAAAGACATTGCTTTTGGTTTGAAGTATCTTTGTTTGTCAGCATCTCAAATCCAAAGCCCCCTTTACCCAAAGTGTTTCTAGATCCTTGAGTAGTTGGTGATACATGCATGTTAAGATCCATGCCAGGTTGCTTAGGCCTTGGATCAACATTGCCAGGAGTATGCACTTCTACTTCATGGAACCCACGGCGGAAGGTTGTAGAAGCAAACAACCACAGGACATGTGATGGGTCTACTTTTCAAGTTACCGAATGGATTTCCATCGATATTCATACCAATCATTAGATTTTTTTGGTCATCACCAAAATAGTCTTTGAACTTACTTTTGACTCACTAGTAGAAAAACACCTAATAGTCCCGGTTAGTAAGGGCCTTTAGTCCCGGTTCAAACACGAACCGGGACCAATATGCCTCCACGTGGTCCTGTGCGCCGAGCCCAGTCAGGGGGCCTTTGGTCCCGGTTGGTGGCTCCAACCGGGATCAAAAGGCATCCACGCGTCAGCATTCCAGTGGATGGGGTTTTTGTTTTTTTAAAGAAGGGGGGGGGGGGGGTTGGGGGTTTTGGGGGGGTTAATTTAGGTGTTTTATATATTGTGTTAGCTAGCTAATTAATAGAGAGAAGTGACCTCTCTTATATCCGTGCTTGGTCGACGCTACGTACTATATATACATAAGTGATCGAGAGAACCATTGAGTACAGAAGTTCGTCATGCATACCGAGAGAAGTGATCGATCGACCTCTCCTTATCCGAGAGATTGGCCGAACAACAAGTTTTCGTATATCATGTATCCGACGCTACTGGCTACATACATGTACAATATGTATAAGATCTCTTAATTACAAACCCCTAGCAATTGAAATCAATTTGCACATGGTATTCTCTGGCTTTATTGATGACGTGGTCAAGAAAGAATCCCGCCAATTCCTCTTGAATTGCTTTCATGCGATCTGGTTCTAGGAGTTCATTCCGCATCTGCCACGTCTAATTTGACGAAGGGGGTTAATTAGTACATATATATGAATGAAACTCAACAGAAATGATGGTGTCATAAAATGAAATTGTGAATATTATTGCTTACGCACTTCATATTGTCTTTGAGAGTAGCCCCACTTGTTTTTCAAAGTCGCGGTGTGGATGAACTCGCACACGTAGTATCCACAGAAATCATTCCCTTCTTCCTGCCACAAGCACTTTACGAGAAATAGAGGTCAATCAAACTGATAATGAAGCATTATAAATGGCATTGATGAAAGTATAGCTATAGAATCAACGGGAGATGCGCGCAACTAGCTAGCCAGTAATACTTACTTTCGGGTATGTATATCGCAGCTCCTTCGGCAGTCCCGGAGATTCTGCGGTGAACTGTTTCCAAACCCTGCAAGACAAAGAAAATAATTATTATTACTTGAGATATCAGGAAATGAACAAAAAGTTGTCGACATGCTGTGATAATGACCGATTGAACTTACTTGCTGAGCATTTCAGTCATGTCTGTATATGTTTTGGGATCTTTCCGTTTCGAGTCTAAGACGGTTACTAGTCCACGCTCAAGCTTAATCTCCAGAAGAATATAGTGGTACCTGCGCACGCATGCATAACTCATCAATTACATTACTATAACCTCGCTCGAGTAATAAGGGAAACCGAATATGCACAAGAAAGTAACACTCACTTGCCGTTGTAAGGAAAGAGTATGGTATCTTTGTTTTGATTTTTGATCAACGATCGTAGCAAGTTGTCCTCGGCCTCTTTGACGTCCTTTTTAACCAGAAATTCATCTATGATATTTGTGTTAATGAACCCAATATCATAAATTTCTTGTTTTTTGCACTCGATGATCTTCAATCTGCATAATATATTGAAGATAATTAATTATAAATACATGAAATGAAAGAGCCGAGCTATATATAGAGACTTAATGACAGAAATAGTACTTACAGACAGTAGCAAAATACCATTAGTTTATCGAGGGCCTTTTGATTGAAGAACGCGAAGAACTCATCAAATGGAACAGTCAACAGATAATTTGCAACGAGGTCGTGCTTCTCTTTAATATTCAGATACAAAGCATTCGTACCCCCAGACTCTCTACAGGTTTCCATGTACCAATTATGGAATCTTCGCATCATTGTTGTTAGAGATTTTTCATCTTTGACGAGAGGCTTCCCGTACTCGTATCTGTGTACGTCCACCTCCAAGAAATCAGGAAGTTGATCGTCAGGTAGGTAATCTGCAAGATTGCCATAACCGGCCACCGTCCCCGGAGCATTAGACACACTGAGCGGGGGGCACGATTGCTGTGCTTGTTCACCGAGCTGGGCAATTTTTTTCCCCTTTGCTCGTTCTTTTAACCTTTTAGCACTGACAGTAGTTCCCGACCGCTGGGCTTGGAGATATGTCTGTTCAGTAATGCGCTCGTAGTTGGTTCTCGACGGAGACTTTGGTGGTTTCCTCAGGGCATCGATAGTGCGCTTTGCTTTCACCGGATCTACCTTCTCCTCCGGAGGTGGATGTCTCTTTGCTTTCACCCCTTCAAAGAACTCCTTCACGTGGGTCCGCACAATCTTATCGTTTTCCTCCTCGGTCCTCTCGTACGGTAACTTCTCTAGAGGCTTGAGAGGTGGACCGTATCTATATTGCCTCCCGCCTATGGTTGTGCTGCTAGACGCCGGAGCAGACGGAGTGGCTGCGGCGTCTGTCTTCTTTCGTGCTTGCTTACGAGGCAGAGGAGAAGGAGTACGATGCGCCGGAGCAGCCGGGGCGGCGGCGGGTCTCTTCCGCCCTTGCTGGCGAGGCGGAGAAGGAGGAGGCTGCTGGCTTCTCGGGAGTGCCGGCGCAGGCGGAGAAGGAGGCGGAGTGCCGCCACGCGCCGGAGAAGGAGGCGGAGTGCCGCCACACATGCCCTGATCATCACTCACCAGAGGAGGAGGCGGTGGAGGAGGCGGAGTGCCCTGACTCGCCGGAGGAGGAGGAGGAGACAGAGGCGTCCAGTTCGGAAGGTTGATGAGCTCCTTCCGCCATAGGCATGGAGTCTTTAGAGCAGAACCCAGTCTAGTCTCCCCTTCACCGGTAGGGTGGTCAAGCACGAGGTCCTCAAATCCCTCCGTTATTTCATCCACCATCACCTTAGCATATCCTTCTGGAATCGGCCGACAGTGATAAGTTGCTCCGGATCCAGTAGGATAAACAGAGCCAACAGCCGCCTTGACCTTCAAATTCATCCATCACGCCATAATGTGGCAATGTTGAGACTCCGTGATAGCATCCACGGGATAGCTGGCAGGAGCCGTCAAGACATGCTCCGGCTGAAGCAACTCGGTGGAAGCCACGCTGCTTCTCCGCTGAGATGGCGGGGTAGCTTCGGGGGAAGCTTCAGCAGGTCGTTTGTTGCGATCTGCTGCTTCTCGTTCCTCTTCTCGTTCCTCTAGCCCCATTACCCTTTCATGCAGCGCCTGCAGTTGGCCCTGCTCCAGTTTCTTCCTCCTCTCGTGGGTTTTGTAACCCCCTGCGTCCGGAAAACCAACCTTCCACGGAAAGGAGCTTGGTGTGCCTCATGTCCGTCCAGGGTGCTCAGGATTCCCGAGGGCCATTGTGAGCTCGTCCTTCTCCCTGTCTGGTACGAACATCCCTTTCTGCGCTGCATTGATATACTTCCGAAGGTTCTTGACTGGTATTTCCAGTTGCTCGTCCGTCCAACAGCACATCCCCGATACAGGGACCAAGGTTCCGCCAACCCCGAAGAACCAAGTCCGGCAACGGTCTGGCCATCTCATTGTCTCTGGTTAGATCCCTTTTTCAGGCAGATCATTCTCAACCTTGGACAACTTAGGCCGGGCTTTGAGGTAGCCACCTGACCCCGTGCGATGGTGAGGCTTCTTCTTCGCAGCATTTTGCTTGTTCGTTGCCGACATCTTCTTACTCTTTTCCGATGTCTTGTGGGCCACAAATGCAGGCCAGTGATCTTTGATCTTCTCATATTTGCCGATGAATTCTGGTGTCTTTTTTTCGACAAAATGGTTCAACTCTTTCCTCCACCTCCTGAATAGGGTTGCCATCTTCTTAAGAGCACAAGACTTGATTAATTGCTCTTTAACTGGCTTCTCCGGATCCTCCTCTGGCGGTAGGGTGAAATTTGCCTTCAGCTGAGTCCAAAGATCTTCTTTCTGCATATCATTGACATAAGACACCTCAGGGTCGTCCTTAGGCTTATACCATTGCTGGATGCTGATCGGGATCTTGTCCCTAACAAGAACCCCGCACTGAGCAGAAAATGTGTTCTTTGTCCGGATGGGTTCAATCGGTTCGCCGTCGGGCGCGATTTCTATGATCTCAAACCTTTCATCCGAGCTCAACTTTTTCTTCGGGCCTCGTCTCCTTACCGAAGTTGTGCTCGATCCGGAGGGCTAGAAATTAAAAGGAAGAAAGACGAGAGTAATTAATATGTGTACATATACCAAAACAATGAATGCATCAATTAACTAGTCAGCACGGGCTTAACTAATATATATATATATATATATATATATACCTGGCCGGACTCGGTTCGGTCACCGGAGCAGTCAGCACGGTCTCCTTCTTGTACCTCCATTGGGTCATCACCGGAGCCATCATGAACATAGCCTTCTTCTTGTACCGGCATTAATGGGTCGGAGCCATCATGAACATAGCCCTCTTCTTCACCCAGTCCTTCCTCACCAACGACGTCGATGAAAAATGACGCAACAACATCAGTTCCTTCTGCGATCATCTCCCCCAACATCGCTTCTGTTGCTTCGTCTCGGTAGTGCTCCATAGTTTCTGCAAATATTTACAACATGTCAATTATTATTCAAACATGGTACAGATGGATATATATTAGTGGCAAACGTAGAACTAGCTAGCTAATCACAATAAGGAATCATGTTAGCGTGGCCTCGATGCTGCTTCTCTAGGGTTTGGGATCGCCTCGACACAACGCTTCAAGGGTTTGGGGTGGCCTCGATGACAACGCTCTTTTAACTTGGTAAATTTGGGTGGCCTCGAGAGTTTTGGTCGAGCGAGAGGGCCGAGGGGGGTGCTGCCATTGTATATGTTATCACGGTCGAGAGGGGGTATATATATCGATCGACCGCCCCTCATGTCGAAGTTATCTCGAGGGGGCGGCGAGGGCGAAGGCGAGCAGCCTGACGGCGACAGACCCGATAAAACATAAGAAAACGAAAAAGAGATAAAAAGAGGAGAAGAAGAAAGGAATAGAGGAGAAGATCGAAGAAAAAAAAGAAGAAAAAAAAGAGGAGAAGAAGAAAGGAATAGAGGAGAAGAAGAAAAAATAGAATTTTTCTATTTCTTCTTCTTCTCCTCTATTCCTTTCTTCTTCTCCTCTTCCTTTTCTTCTTTTTTGTTCTTCTCATTTATTTCTCCTCTATTCCTTTCTTTCTTATTCTCCTCTTCTTTTTTGATAGAGGCAAAGGTGTCCCGTATTTCGATGAGATGATGGATTTCACTTTGGTGAAAGTCGACTTTGACGATCCGACTACGAACGTGCAAGGACGTCGCACCTTAGCAATCGCTAAACCAACTCCGAGAGGTTATTGACCACGCCGAAGCACGATCAACCTGACCACGAGGGTCTGTTTCCTGCGAGCAAACAAAGAACAAGCAAGAAACTGAGATTGCAATCTAGATATTGCGAATATAAGATGAAAGCTTTATTGATCAAGGTGGGGTTCTGTGACGCCTTTGTCTGGTCGTTGAACACAAACGAAGTACACGAAGTTGCAGCTATGGCGAACTTTAATCTAAACAAAACCCAAAGTCTAAACGGTGCCCTAAGGGCTGTATATATGGAGGAAGAGAGGGGGAATTTCGTGGCCCTTCATGGAGGGGTCTGAAATCAACCCTATCTCTTGTTTCCCCACACACACGGACTCTAAAAATAGCCTATACTAATGTATTTCGAAATTACATGGGCCTGGCCCAATAAAAAGGTGACTCAGCACCTATAATAGCCTCTCAACGAAATTTATGAAGTGGCATCTTGTATATTTCATCCAAGGCTTCATGCACTCGTTATGGTGGCTTCAAAGACCTGAAATCATCACTCGTAACTCCGTTCTTGTTCCCCTTGCGCATGCCATCATCTCCATACTTTTTCTTGCTCCAATGTTCATCCTTCTCCAAGCTAGGCCCTTTATTTGTAAGAAAAACAAATGTATTCAATTTAGGCAGCATCATATTCTCATGAACATTAGAATCATTACCAAGAAACGAAAGTACCTGGTAATTTAGTTGGCATGCGCGAGCTCTAGTAATTGGTCCAGTATGTATAGCAGCAGGGGCTGTGGGTGTAACAATGGTATTGATGTCCTCATCATTTTTCTTCTTCTCCCTCGAGAAAGGAAAATAATTAAGGAAAAGGAAGAAAAGAGGAAGAAGGGAGAGAAGGAAGAAGAAGAAGAAAGGAATAGAGGACAAGAAGAAAAAATAGAATTTTTTTTCTATTTTTTCTTCTTCTCCTCTTCTTTTTCTTCTTTTTTCTTCTTCTTATTTATTTCTCCTCTTCTTTTCCTCTCCTCTTCTTCTCTTTTCTTCCTCTTCTTATTTTCCTTTTTCCTCTCATTCTTTTTCTTCTTCTTCTTCCTTCTTCCTTCTTCCTCTTTTCTTCCTTTTCCTTATTTTACTTTTTCCTCTACACTAACCTAATTAAAATGCACTAACCTAAAATCGATATCTACTAACAACCTAAATAAAAAATTAATACATATATGAAAAAACATATATAAACAAAAAAATGATATGAACATTATATTCATACATACATATAGCCACATCCATTCATCATATAGCTACAACATACATATATACATTAATTATATATATGAAAAAAATGCAATGAACAAAAAAATACACATGTATGTATGAAAAAAAAAGCACTGAACACAGAGCATCGACGGCGGCGGCTCACAACGGGGGCGGCCGGCGAGGGCGACGGCGGCGGCGGCGAGGGCGTCGGCGACGACCACGGCGGGCAGGGGCAGGGGCGTGGCCGGCGACGACGGTGACGGTGACAGCGACGATGGGCGCGGGCGACGACGACGGCGTCGGGAGGGGCGGCCGGCGGGTGGCGTCGGGGCAGCGCCTGGCGGCGACGGGGCAGGGGCGACGATGGGGGCGCGCGGACGGCGTCGATCTGGGCAGCCTGGCGGCGTTGATGAGCTCGGCGTCGTCGGGCGGGCCGGGGGAAACTGGCGATGTTTTCGTCAAATTTTCCTAAGTGCTGTATATATAGCAAGGGCATTGGTCCCGGTTCGTGACTCCAACCGAGACTAATGCCCCCTTTAGTCCCGGTTGGTACCAACAACTGGGACCAAAGGCCTCTTTTCAGCAGCCCAACGGGCGGGAAGCGGCGACCTTTGGTCCCGGTTGGAGGCACCAACTGGGACTAAAGGGTGGGCATTGGTACCGGTTGGTGCCACGAACCGGTACTAAAGGACCCCGTGCTGCCAGCGTCGGCGCCAAAGTTTTAGTCCCACCTCGCTAGTTGAGAGGGATGCGCAGTGGTTTATAAGCCCCACTGCCGCACCCCTCTCGAGCTCCTCTCCGCCGTAGGCTTGCGGGCCTATTTGCTACTGCTTTGCCTGATGGGCCTGCTGGGTCTACTGCGGGCCTGAATCCTGGCCCATGGTAGGGTTTCTAGTCGTATTCAGGCCGTGGGGGCCCAGTAGGAGGCAATTTTTTTTTGTTTTCTTTCTTGCTTTATTTATTTTATTTTGTTTCTACTTACAATAAAATACTTATTGTTGCTATTTTTAATTATTTTCTAGTTTTTTGTTTTGTTTTCTGCATTATTTATTTTCTTTTGTTTTTTGCTATATTTTTTAATTCTTTTTGCCTTTAGTTTTAGAAAAATTATAAACTTTCTGTTAGTGCCATTAGTTTTCAAATTTGAAAACACTTTTTTTGTTTTTTTTGTTTTCTTTCTTGCTTTATTTATTTTATTTTGTTTCTACTTACAAGAAAATACTTATTGTTGCTATTTTTAATTATTATGAGGGCCGAACCATAAGACACTAAAGCATTTCAAATGAACTATGAAAAAGTTGAAAGTTGGCATGGTATCATAAATTCACCCACATAGCATGTACATGTACAAAACGGACAATGGTATCATACTCGTGTGTTACAAAGTTGGCATGGTATCATCATAATAGTTGTGGGAGAAAGTCTTCACTTTTTCTTCGCTTGTGTCATTTGCTTATTGTGCCATAACCATGGATAATCTTCATCGCTTATCAGGATGCTGGGGTCAGCCTTGACTTTGAAGGGAGGAATTTCATGAAACTTTTCATAATCTTCAGATATGTCTATCTTGCCCTCCACTCCCATGATGTCCCTTTTTCCTGAAAGAACTATGTGGTGCTTTGGCTCATCGTATGATGTATTTGCTTCCTTATCTTTTCTTTTTCTCGGTCTGGTAGACATGTCCTTCACATAGATAAACTATGCCACATCATTGGCTAGGACGAACGGTTCGTCAGTGTACCCAAGATTTTTCAGATCCACTGTTGTCATTCCGTACTGTGGGTCTACCTGTACCCCGCCTCCTGACAGATTGACCCATTTGCACTTAAACAACGGGACCTTAAAATCATGTCCGTAGTCAAGTTCCCATATGTCCACTATGTAACTATAATATGTGTCCTTTCCCCTCTCGGTTGTTGCATCAAAGCGGACACTGCTGTTTTGGTTGGTGCTCTTTTGATCTTGGTAAATCGTGTAAAATGTATTCCCATTTATCTCGTATCCTTTCCAAATCGTAACAGTCGAAGATGGTCCCCTGGACAACAAGTACAGCTCATCACCAACAGTGTTGTCACCTCTGAGACGTGCTTCCAACCAACTGCTGAAAGTCCTGATGTGTTCACATGTAATCCAGTCGTCGCACTGCTCCGGGTGTTTGGAGCGCAAACTGTTCTTGTGTTAATCGACATACGGGGTCACCAAGGTAGAGTTCTGTAGAACTGTGTAGCGTGCTTGAGACCAAGAATATCCGTCCCTGCATATTATTGAGTCCCTTCCAAGCGTGCCTTTTCCAGTCAGTCTCCCCTCATACCGCGATTGGGGGAGACCTATCTTCTTAAGGCCAGGAATGAAGTCAACACAAAACCCGATGACATCCTCTGTTTGATGGCCCATGGAGATGCTTCCTTCTGGCCTAGCACGGTTACGGACATATTTCTTTAGGACTCCCATGAACCTCTCAAAGGGGTACATATTGTGTAGAATACGGGGCCCAGAATGACAATCTCGTCAACTAGATGAACTAGGATGTGCGTCATGATATTGAAGAAGGATGGTGGGAACACCAACTCGAAACTGACAAGACATTGCACCACATCACTCCTTAGCCTTGGTATGATTTCTGGATCGATCACCTTTTGAGAGATTGCATTGAGGAATGCACATAGCTTCACAATGGCTAATCAGACGTTTTCCGGTAGAAGCCCCCTCAATGCAACCAGAAGCAGTTGCGTCATAATCACGTGGCGGTCATGAGACTTTAGGTTCTGAAACTTTTTCTCTGACATATTTATTATTCCTTTTATATTCGATGAGAAGCCAGTCGCGACCTTCATACTAAGCAGGCATTCAAAGAAGATTTCCTTCTCTTTTTTGGTAAGAGCATAGCTGGCAGGACCTTCATACTGCTTTGGAGGCATGCCGTCTTTTTTGTGCGAACGTTGCAGGTCCTCCCATGCCTCAACTATATCTTTTGTCTTCCCATATGCAAGTGCATCTAGTGCCACCCCTAGTTGGTTTTGGAGTATTGACGACAAAGTTGGTTGAGGGACTAATGCGTTTGTGAGAATTGCAAGATAACGCAGGTAGTGTCCCTCATCGATTCGGTTTACCTACCGGAGATGACCCCTAAAAATGTATGAAGACATTGAAGACAATGGTGGTGTGTGAAGATATTCACACTGAAGTCTATGACATGAGAAGACATTGAGTGAAGACTATGGAGTGCGAAGACTGAGTTGTTTCGTTGTTTCCTTTTCTTCTTTGTTGAGTCATAGGAACCACCGTGCTGTTAAGTGGGGTCCAAGTGAACTAAGTCAGAGTGACTGAAGTGATGCTCAACCCAAATCCTATGTCTTCGAGCGAAGACAATGGGAGCAAATCTTATCCAGAGCTGGATGAGTCAGCTTTGCTTGTAGCCCAAGTAAAGTTGCCGTGTGTATTTGAAATCTGACTGTTGGAACATGTGTCAGTTCCTTAGTTACCCGGGGTCATTTCGGACATATCAGGTCGGGTTGCCTTGTGGCTATAAATATCCCACCCCCTACACCATAAATTGGTGGCTGCTCAGAGTTAGTTTACGGCTTTTGTCGTTTTGAGAGCAACCCACCTCGAAGCCTTTGAGAGAGAAATCCTTGCGAGGACAAAGCCCAAACACCCAGAGCCAAAGAGTGTTAGGCATCACTGAAGTCTTTCTGTCTGTGTGACCTGAAGACTTATTACACTTGAGGACTGTGTATCCTCCAGCCGGTTAGGCGTCGCGTTCTGAGCATCCAAGAGTCATTGTGGATTGCCGGTGAACGAAGTCTGTGAAGGTTCGGAAGTCTACCTTGAAGACTTACCAGAGTGATTGGGCGAGGACTGTGTGTCCTTAGCTCAAGGGGAATAAGGTGAAGACGCGGTCTTCTGAGTTGAATCTCAGCCTCCCTAACCAGACGTACAGTTGTCACAGCAACTGGAACTGGTCCAACAAATCCTGTGTCTTCAACAAGTGACTGGTTCTATCCCTTCCCTCCTTTACTTTGAGTTTGTCTTCGTGAAGTCATTGCTTATCTGTCTTATCTGTTTGACTTCATTGCTTGACTACTATTGTTGATTGGCTTCATACTATCTTCCATCCTGATCCTTACTACCTAGCTGCTATTAGTCTTCGTACGTTAACACTATTGCATACTTGACTATGGCTTGCTTGTTGTAGTTTATCTTCCGCTGCATATCAATTAGGTCATTTCTATTGTTTGTCTTCGAAACTTCCACGTTTTGAAGACTTTGATAAAAATCGCCTATTCACCCCCCTCTAGTCGATAACTAGCACTTTCAATTGGTATCAGAGCAAGGTACTCCCTTGTTCTGTGTGATTCGGTTTAACCACCTGGAGTTTAGCTATGTCGACTGCAGGGATAATCAAAGTCTCCGCTGCTTGCCCCGTGTTCGATGGAACTGAATATCCCTACTGGAAGAATAAGATGCGCATGCATCTTGAAGCCATTGATGTCGACCTCTGGTATGTCGTCAAGAACGGCGTTCCAAAAACTGGTGAAGGTGTCACCCCTGCTGATGTCAAGAAGTTCATTCAACTGGACTCGACTGCAAAGAACATCATCTGTGGTCATCTGACCAAAGGACAGTATGGCCGTGTGAGTGCTCTGGAAACGTCAAAGCTAGTCTGGGACTGGCTATCCAAGGTCAACGAAGGCGTCTCTACACAGAGAGACCAGAGGATCAGTGTTCTTCGCAATCTCTTCAACCGCTTCAAGAGAAACGACAATGAAAATGTCCAGCTCACGTTTGATCGCCTCACCGACATCACAAATGAGCTTCAGGCTCTCGGCGCCACTGAGATCACCAAGCATGAAATCGTCAAGACGCTGCTGAGATCTCTTGACAGCTCCTTTGACACCCTTGCCCTCATGATACAAGAACGTCCTGACTTCAAGACTCTCGATCCGTCTGATATACTTGAGAGGCTCAACACACATGAGTTCCAGCTTTCTGAGAAAAGAGATATCTATGGCCCCAACTATGGCCGAACTCGTGCTTTGAAGGCAAAAGTTGTTTCCTCATCTGAAGAAGAAGAATCTGACTGCGGTTCTGATGATCCTGAAGACATTGGAAGGGAACTTGCTATGCTTGTGAAGAAGTTCCAGAAATTCACCAAGAAGAAGGGCTTCAGAAAGTCTTCACGATCCAGTTCAAGAAATGATGAAGCTTCCACTCAAGACAACAAGAAGAGAACATGTCACAAGTGTAAGAAGCCTGGGCACTACATCTCTGAGTGTCCTCAGTGGGACAACGAGAAGAAGAAGAAGAAGAGCAAGGAATATGACTCTGATGACAAGAAGAAGAAGAAATCATCAAAGTCTTCTTCCAAGTCCACATCAAAGTCTTCATCTCATAAGAAGAGCTCATCTGGCAAGGCTCGTGCTTTTGTTGGCAAGGAAATGGATTCAGAGGAGGAGTCTGCTTCTGAGGAGGCAGAGGTGGAATCTGAAGCTGAGTCCGACTCTGGCGTTGCAAGTCTGGCTCTAGCCACAGCCTACGTTGCCAAGTCCATCTTCAACACTGAAGACAATGACTCCCACACCAACGCTGATGATGACAAGGACGATCCTGCTCCCACCTACTGCTTCATGGCACGCGGTGCCAAGGTAAAATCACGCGATGCTTACTTTCAAACATCAAGTGAAGATGACTCTGATTGTGAATCTAAACCCAGCTACAAAACACTTGCTAAAATTGCTACTGAACAACAAAGGGCTATGGAACATACTCAAAAACTGTTAGACAAAAGCGATGACCTGTTGGACGCGGAAATGACACGTTCACAGTCCTTAGTTGAAGACATAAAAAATCTTCATGCTAAGTATCAAGAACTTGAAAGTCTTCATGAGACGCTCTCAACCACTTATGAAAAGCTCTCCTATGATTATCTTCAAAGGAAGCAAGAGCTTGAGAAATTGAAAGCGACTCATGAAGATCTTCAAAAAGAGAATGAGTCATTTCGCGCTCAACAAATCAGTTCCGCTCAGGATGGATTTGAACCACCATGTTTAAAATGCATTGAGCGTGATAACGCTGCCTCTGTTGCTGAATGTTCCACTGCTGCTACTGTTGCTCTGTCTTCAACTACTGATGTGGTAACTAACCCCTCTGCTGAGGATACCACTACTATTGCTGATGAAAATGCTAGGTTGAAGACATTGCTTGAAACAGGGATGTATAAAAGTCTGAAAGGGCATCAGACACTTTGTGATGTCCTCAAAAAGCAGATTCTGAACCGAAACCCTAGGAAAGAGGGTGTTGGGTTCAAGAGGAAAATGAATGCTGATGGTTCCTACTGGAAGCCTGAGCAGTATCCCAAAACCACATGGGTTGCTGCAAAGGAACCTTCAGTGGATCCATCCACTTTATCTGGCTTTACCTGTGCTAATCCTATTATCATTGATGAATCCTTTGATGCAAACTATAAACTGTTCAAAAATCAGAATGGTGAAGTGTTTGCCAGGTATATTGGTACTAACTGCAGGAATGGACCGCCAATGAAGAAGATCTGGGTTCCCAAAAGCTGTCTTGAGAATCTTCCTGTGAATGTTGTCATGACACCACCAGGGAAGAAGACAAACCCCAGACCAAAGGCGTCACATGGTCCAACGGCTTCATACGGAAACAGGACTCACCTGAGTCACCCTAACGCCAATGTTTTGCAGGGAAATCATACTCAAACTTATGAATATGAGCGCGTGTCTTCAAACCGCTATGTTCATAGGACTAAGAACTTTTCTGCTTATTCATATGAGTATCATTCATCTCCTGCAAGGCTATTTGCTAGGGCTCCAAAGCCGAAATTCTCAGATGCTGCACTTAGACTCATTGCTTCTAAGCCACCCCTAAAGATGTGGGTGGTGAAGAAGAACTAACTCTCTTTTGCAGAACATGGTCTCCAGTCAGCAATCAAAGGCGTCCGATATTATTGCTGGGGACCTAAAACACAAAGGGACGCATGATAAAATGACTTACTATGTATTCCACATATGAATCGCTTACCGGTCATACTGTGTGCTAACTTTCATCTAAGCTATGATAATCCAAGTGTGCCTCAAATGCTTATGCTTCACAACATACCTTGTGAAGCCTATCTTCCTAACTGCACTGTAGGGTATGACACCTCGTGCTTCAGAATGGATTATGGACAGCGAATGCACTAATCATATGACTGGTGATCGAAGTCTTCTCATGGACTCAACCTTACGTCCATCCGACAAGAGCCAAATCACATTTGCTGACACTGGTAAAGGCAAGGTATTGGGTCTAGGTAGAGTTGCAATCTCAAAGGATCAACACATGGATAAAGTGATGCTTGTTGAATCCCTTGGAATCAACTTAATGTCTGTCTCAATGCTTTGTGACTTAAACATGATTGTGATATTTAGAAAATATCATTGCCTTGTACTAATGGAATCTGACAAGTCTCTAGTCTTTGAAAGGTATAGGAAAGGTGATCTATACATGGTAGATTTCTCAGCAGGTCCACAACTTGCCGTATGTCTTCTTGCAAAAGCTTCAGAATGCTGGCTCTGGCATCGAAGGCTGGGGCATGCTGGCATGAGGAACTTACACACTCTCGTCAAGAAGAAGCATGTCATAGGCATCGAAGGTGTCAAGTTCAAGAAAGATCATTTGTGTGGTGCTTGCGAAGCTGGAAAGATGACAGGGCCAAGCACCCCTCGAAGACAATCATGACGACATCTCAACCCTTTGAGCTGTTGCACATGGACTTATTTGGCCCTACTCACTACTCCACCCTCACAACAACGGCGTGTCTCTATGGCTTCGTCATTGTTGATGACTACTCAAGATATACATGGGTGCACATAATTCTCTACAAGACTGAAGTACAAGATGTCTTCAGACGATTCGCCAATCGAGCAATGAACAATTATGGCGTCAAGATCAAGCATATCAGAAGTGATAACGACACTGAATTCAAGAACACCGGGCTTGATCTTTATCTGGATACAATGGGAATCACTCATGAATTTTCTGCTCCATACACACCTCAGCAAAATGGCATTGTTGAGCGCAAGAACAGAACTCTCATTGAGATGGCTCGAACAATGCTCGACGAGTACAAGACACCAAGAAAATTCTAGCCTGAAGCTATTGATACAGCTTGTCACATCATCAACCGTGTCTACATCCATAAGCTTCTGGGCAAAACATCCTATGAGCTCCTTACTGGCAAGAAGCCAAATGTCAGCTACTTCAGAGTCTTTGGTGCTAGGTGCTGGATCAAGGATCCCCATCACAAGTCAAAATTTGAACCCAAAGCTCACGAAGGCTTCATGCTCGACTATGGAAAGGATTCGCACTCTTACAGAGTCTTCAACCTCTTCCACTACAAAATCGTTGAAACTGTGGACGTGCGATTTGGTGAAACCAATGGTTCACAACGAGAGCTCCTGCCAAGCACATTAGATGAAGCTCCTTCCAGTCAATCTATCAAGCTAATGGGAACTGGTGAAATCATGCCCTCTGAAGCACAACCTGAAGAGAAACTTATCATTTCTGCACCAAACCAACCTGAAGACAATGCTCAGACCGAAGACAATCCTTCCAATGATGACAATGATCAGCATGAGCAAGGTCTTCGTCCAGTTCATCCTCGTGTTGCAAATGAAGTACAAATTGAGAAGATAATTGATAGCATCAACGCACCTGGTCCACTTACTCGCTCAAGAGCAACACAGTTAGCAAATTTCTATGGGCATTTTTCATTTGTATCAATATCGGAACCCAAGAAAGTTGCTGAAGCCTTTATGGAACCTGAATGGATTCAAGCCATGCAAGAAGAACTTCAACAGTTCAAGCTGAATAATGTTTGGGAACTTGTCAAGCGCCCTGACCCTCGCAAGCATAACATTATTGGCACTAAATGGATATATCGGAACAAGCAAGATGAGCATGGTCAAGTTGTCAGAAACAAAGCACGTCTAGTGGCATAAGGATATACTCAAGTTGAAGGAATTGACTTCGATGAAACATTTGCTCCTGTGGCTAGGCTTGAAGCTATTCGCATACTGCTAGCCTATGCTAATCACCACAACATCTTGCTATATCAAATGGATGTGAAAAGTGCTTTCCTCAATGGCAAGATTGAAGAAGAAGTGTATGTTGCTCAACCACCTGGCTTTGAAGATCCAAAACATCCTGATATGGTGTACAAACTAAACAAAGCACTGTATGGCCTCAAACAAGCTCCTCGCGCTTGGTATGATACAATCAAAGACTTCCTGAAGAGCAAAGGCTTCAAACCAGGATCCCTAGATCCCACACTCTTCACGAAGACATATGATGGTGAACTGTTTGTGTGCCAAATATATGTGGATGACATAATCTTCGGCTGCACCAACCAGAAGTATAGTGATGAGTTTGGATACATGATGCAAGAGCAATATCAGATGTCCATGATGGGTGAGCTAAAGTTCTTCCTTGGTCTTCAAATTCGTCAGCAAAGAAATGGCATCTTCATATCTCAAGAAAAATATCTCAAAGACTGTATGAAGAAGTTCGGCATGCAAGATTGCAAAGGTTACACGATGCCAATGCCAGCCAAACATCATCTTGGTCCCGACGACAATGGTAAAGAGTTCGATCAAAAGGTATACCGCTCCATGATTGGTTCTTTACTTTACCTATGTGCATCTAGGCCAGATATTATGCTTAGTGTTTGCATGTGTGCTCGATTCCAAGCGGCACCAAAGGAATCGCATCACTTAGCTGTGAAGCGAATTCTTAGATATTTGGCTTACACCCCAACACTTGGATTATGGTATCCAAAGGGCTCAAGATTTGATCTGGTTGGATTCTCGGATGCTGATTATGCTGGTGACAAGGTGGATCGCAAGTCAACATCAGGAACATGTCACTTTCTGGGACGATCACTTGTCTGTTGGTCTTCAAAGAAGCAAAACTGTGTATCACTCTCAACTGCTGAATCTGAATACATTGCTGCTGGATCTTGTTGTGCTCAGCTTCTGTGGATGAAGCAAACTCTCAAGGACTATGGCATCAATCTGAAGCAAGTCCCTCTCTTCTGCGACAACGAAAGCGCCATCAAGATTGCCAACAATCCAGTTCAGCACTCGAAGACAAAGCACATTGAAATTCGTCATCATTTTCTCAGAGATCATGTCATGAAGAAAGATATTGACATCATTCACGTCAACACTGAAGAGCAACTGGCAGATATCTTCACAAAGCCCTTGGATGAGAAAAGGTTTTGCAAGTTACGGTGTGAGCTAAATATCTTGGAATCCTCAAATGTCCTGTGATCAGGCACACATCCTAACACTTATGCATGTTGATGACTTAGATGTGCAACACACGAAGTAAAGTATATCTTCAATCAATGAAGACTTACATTCTGAGTGTGAATACATTAACGTGGAATTTGACTTCGGAGTGCCACGTTAATTGTGCGCCGTGTCTGGGTCTAATACTTCCTATACGGTGGGTAACACCACCACCAAATTTCTTGGTTTGAAGTGTTTCACTCATGGTGTTATTGTTGAATATCTTCGCATATTGATTTGTCTTCAACTTTCAACTTATCTTCATGATTTACTTCACTATGTTGAGTTGATTGCTTTCTCATATATATATATATACCAGTATTCTGTCCTCTACAGCATTCACTTATAGCTATGTCTTCATTGTTGAATCTTTTGAACTAAGTGAATGTGATCGGACCCTAATCTCTCTATGCTTACTATCTCAAACTCTATCTGTCCAAATCATATGCATTCTGTTGAAACTGTCGAATGTCTTCTCTGTATCCTTGTCAGCAGAAGACACAGAGACAAACATCAAGTCCTCTTTAAATGATTCATTTTTATTGTCGATATACGGAGAAGCCGAAACAACCATCCGACAAACTTGGCGGGCGTGGGAATGTGGGACAACTCTGAGTATGTTGCATACTTGCCACGTGTCCCACGGATGTGAACAGACAGGGGCACCTGCGTAATTGCGCTATGCTGCACACCTACTTATAAATATGTGCCCCCTGCGGTCAAGAAAACCCTCTTCCACCTCTCCACCTCGTCAAAACCCTAGCGCCACCGCTAGCTCTCGACGACGCCGGCGACGAAGCGCTTAGCTGCCGCGACTTCTCTGACGCCGTCCTCACACCGGCCGCGGGCATCGTCCTTTCCGCCGCCGCCGTAGGTGTCCTCCGTCGCCAAGTTAGGGCACGGTAGATTGAACTGCTCGGTCTCCTATTCATCCCATCTAGCAGTTCTTCGTGTGGTAAATATAACTCTATTTTTACTAGCTTTTTGATCCTCAATGATTCATCCAATTAACCAAAATTGGTTTCTGTCTATACAAAGTTAGATCTATTCTGTCTGCATCTCATACTACCTAGTATATTCACTTAAGCTTCACATCTAGTTAGATTCCTCACTTGTACTTATTCACGGATTCGTACAAATCTGGGACCGACTCTCAACATATAAGTGAATGTCTTCGCAACATGAGGTCAATGTCTTCAAACTGATTTATCTTCAAATCTTCTGAGAATGCATATGACCTCTTCCCCTTCCCTCGCATCTCTAATGCTGTCACAGGTACATGTCCGTGGGAGAATCCCTAGGTTCTCATAGTCTGCATTCATTTGCAGAATTCTTACAGCAACACACTGAATCTCCCAAAGCCAGTTCCTGTCTGACCAGCAAGCGAAAGCCCTTGAAGCCTTTGAACCTATTGAAACCATTCAGTTTGAAGTTCATGGCTGAAGAGAAATCAGTAAGGAAGGGTGGCAGACATCGTCGTGGGGGAACTTCAAAGGATCTGTCTGATGATCTTGCAGAAATTTACAAGACAGATCCTGAAGAAGATTATAATCAGCGCAAGACTCGAATCCAATGGATTCGACGCTATTGGGCTGAACAATGGTTCAAGTACAAGTTTGTGACCCAGGAGTACGCTGAGAAGAATGCTATCAAGAGTCCTTGGGGTGATATTCTCTATCGAGGCCTTCCCCCCAAGAACAAAGCTGAAGCCATTGCACAAGAATTCTATCCTTGCATGGTCCGTGGACCACAGCCTGAAGAAGCCGACCCATCATCATTGCTCTGGTGTCGTGACGACAATCTCTTCAAGCGCAACTTCCAGTATGCTAAGGCTTCGGCAAAGGAAAACAAGAAGTCATGGGGATTATACTTCAATCCTAGTCCCTCTGCTCCCCGTGATGATGGCACACGTGAAGCTGAAGAAAATAGAATTGGCCCCTTTGCAAACCTTGATGGCCTCATCTCTTACATCTTGGTACAAGGTGCCAAAGTGGATCATTCTGACAATGATGCTGATTCTGATGAAGCCCCAGCTCCTCCTCCAAGGCCGCAGAAGCCAAAGAAGATTAAGGCTTCATCATCAGCTGCACCTCCAAAAGCTTCTCGTGTGAAGCCACTGGCCACTACACCTCCTGAAGCCAGTGTGCAGTCTGAAGATCTTTCACGCATCTCCAAGAAGACGGAGAAGAAAAAGAAAATTGTCAAGACTACTGATCAGGCTTTGACTCCTGCTGCTATTCTGCGTGAAGAGAACATTGATCTGTCCAGCGATGACGATCTTGCAGATGATGCTCTTGAGCAACTGATCAAGAGCAAGGAAGAAGCAGAGATGCTCTTGAGCAACTGATCAAGCGTCAGATGCAAAGCCTCTTGGTGGATGTAAATCGCATTCAAAACCTTGCCACCAAGAATGCATTTGTCACTCACGAAACTTGTCGGCGATCATGGAAGAGTTTGACCCTGCTCAGTGCTGAAGCTGATCTTCAAGATGATGGCTTCACTGAAAGATTCAAGTTTGACTCCACTCCTCCATGGAATGCTGTCCTACGAAGAACTCTGTCTCTTGAAGACTCTGACTATTCTTCCTCCGCGGCAACTGTAAATGCCAATGTGATCGATGATGAAGACGATGCAACTTCACCGCCCCCTACTTCTGCACGCATCAACACTGCACCAAGTTCGTCTGCACCGCCAACCAACAACGACAACCCTGCTGCTTCACCTACTCCTCAAGAAGACGAGTAGATGCTCTATGTCTTCAAACCTTTTTGGTCATTACTGACAAAAGGGGGAGAAGCATATGAGTTGATAGTCTTCAAGCGGGTTCATAAGGGCGGTTGCTTTATATTTTTGCCTAGTGCTTACAACTCTTTGTTTTGATACACTTCGTTCTTTGAGTTGTAACACTTAAACTTGATGGTCGTCTGCTACTTATTTGCTCTTTCATGTGCGATGATAACTTCCGCACTTAGATGAATCCACACTTAGATCATTTTGCAGACGTCCATTTTTCATTATGCATGTCATTCTCTTAGCTATATCATTTCATGCATGATGAATTATCTTCATAAGTTGAAGAGGATCTCCACAAGTACAACCTGCCATGTGCATTTGCATTCCAAAAGCAAATTATTTATATGCACATCTTCAGGGGGAGCCCTTGCCAATTATGAAGACAATACGCTATCCTTTACAATTTCACATACTTCTTTCCCGTTAAAAACTTCAACCAGTTTGTCATCAATCACCAAAAAGGGGGAGATTGTAAGTGCATCTAGTGCCACCCCTAGTTCGTTTTGGAGTATTGACGACAAAGTTGGTTGAGGGACTAATGCGTTTGTGAGAATTGCAGGATAACGCAGGTAGTGTCCCTCATTGATTCGGTTTACCTACTAGAGATGACCCCTAAAAATGTATGAAGACATTGAAGACAATGGTGGTGTGTGAAGATATTCACACTGAAGTCTATGACATGAGAAGACATTGAGTGAAGACTATGGAGCGCGAATACTGAGTTGTTTCGTTGTTTCCTTTTCTTCTTTGTTGAGTCATATGAACCACCGTACTGTTAAGTGGGGTCCAAGTGAACTAAGTCAGAGTGACTGAAGTGATGCTCAACCCAAATCCTATGTCTTCGAGCGAAGACAATGAGAGCAAATCTTATCCAGAGCTGGATGAGTCAGCTTTGCTTGTAGCCCAAGTAGAGTTGTCGTGTGTGTTTGAAATCTGACCGTTGGAACATGTGTCAGTTCCTTAGTGACCCAGGGTCATTTCGGACATATCAGGTCGGGTTGCCTTGTGGCTATAAATAGCCCACCCCCTACACCATAAATTGGTGGCTGCTCAGAGTTACTTTACGGCTTTTGTCGTTTTGAGAGCAACCCACCTCGAAGCTTTTGAGAGAGAAATCCTTGCGAGGAAAAAGCCCAAACACCCAGAGCCAAAGAGTGTTAGGCATCACTGAAGTCTTTTTGTCTGTGTGACCTGAAGACTTATTACACTTGAGGACTGTGTACCCTCCAGCCAGTTAGGCGTCGCGTTCTGAGCATCCAAGAGTCATTGTGGATTGCCGGTGAACAAAGTCTGTGAAGGTTCGGAAGTCTACCTTGAAGATTTACCAGAGTGATCGGGCGAGGACTGTGTGCTCTTAGCTCAAGGGGAATAAAGTGAAGACACGGTCTTCTGAATTGAATCTCATCCTACCTAAGCAGACGTACAGTTGTCACAGCAACTGGAACTGGTCCAACAAATCCTATGTCTTCAACAAGTGACTGGTTCTATCCCTTCCCTCCTTTACTTTGAGTTTGTCTTCGTGAAGTCATTGCCTATCTGTCTTATCTGTTTGACTTCATTGCTTGACTACTATTGTTGATTGGCTTCATACTATCTTCCATCCTGATCCTTACTACCTAGCTGCTATTAGTCTTCGTACGTTAACGCTATTGCATACTTGACTATGGCTTGCTTGTTGTAGTTTATCTTCCGCTGCATATCAATTAGGTCATTTCTATTGTTTGTCTTCGAAACTTCCATGTTTTGAAGACTTTGATAAAAATCGCCTATTCACCCCCCCTCTAGTCGATAACTAGCACTTTCACCATACACGCCCAAGAAGCCTAGCAGGTTCACGCAAAGGTTCTTCGTCACGTGCATCACGTCGATCGAAGAGCGGACCTCTAGGTCTTTCCAGTAGGGTAGGTCCCAAAATATAGATTGCTTCTTCCACATGGGTGCGTGCCCCCCAGCGTCACTCGGAATAGCTAGTCCGCCGGGACCCTTTCCAAAGATTACGTGTAAATCATTGACCATAGAAAGTACGTGATCACCGGTACGCATGGCGGGCTTCCTCTGGTGATCTGCCTCGCCTTTGAAATGCTTGCCTTTCTTTCGACATTGATGGTTGGTCGGAAGAAATCGATGATGGCCCAGGTACACATTCTTCCTGCAGCTTCCAATTATATACTATCGGTGTCAAGTAAACAGTGCGTGCATGCGTGGTATCCCTTGTTTGTCTGTCCTGAAAGGTTACTGAGAGCGGGCCAATCGTTGATGATCATGAACAGCAACGCCTTTAGGTGAAATTCCTCCTGTTTGTGCTCATCCCACGTACGTACACCATTTCCATTCCACAGCTGTAAAAGTTCGATGGCCTTAGGTACACATCAATGTCGTTGTCGGGTTTCTTAGGGCCTTGGATGAGAACTGGCATCATAATGAACTTCCGCTTCATGCACATCCAAGGAGGAAGGTTATACATACATAGAGTCACGGGCCAGGTGTTGTGATTGCTGCTCTGCTCCCCGAAAGGATTAATGCCATCCGCACTTAAAGCAAACCATACGTTCCTTGGGTCACTTGCAAACTCATCCCAGTACTTTCTCTTGATTTTTCTCCACTGTGACCCGTCAGTGGGTGCTCTCAACTTCCCGTCTTTCTTACGGTCCTCACTATGCCATCGTATCAACTTGGCATGCTCTCCATTTCTGAATAGACGTTTCAATCGTGGTATCATAGGAGCATACCACATCACCTTCGCAGGAACCCTCTTCCTGGGGGGCTCGCCATCAACATCACTAGGGTCATCTCGTCTGATCTTATACCGTAATGCACCGCATACCGGGCATGCGTTCAGATCCTTGTACGCACCGCGGTAGAGGATGTAGTCATTAGGGCATGCATGTATCTTCTGCACCTCCAATCCTAGAGGGCATACGACCTTCTTTGCTGCGTATGTACTGTCGGGCAATTTGTTATCCTTTGGAAGCTTCTTCTTCAATATTTTCAGTAGCTTCTCAAATCCTTTGTCAGGCACAGCATTCTCTGCCTTCCACTGCAGCAATTCCAGTACGGTACCGAGCTCTGTGTTGCCATCTTCGCAATTGGGGTACAACCCTTTTTTGTGGTCCTCTAACATGCGATCGAACTTCAGTTTCTCCTTTTGACTTTCGCATTGCGTCCTTGCATCGACAATGACCCGGCGGAGATCATCATCATTGGGCACATCGTCTGGTTCCTCTTGATCTTCAGCAGCTTCGCCTATTGCAGCATCATCGTGCACATCATCTGGTTCCTCTTGATCTTTAGTAGCATCACCGTATTCAGGGGGCACATAGTTGTCATCGTACTTTTCTTCTTCGCCGTCTTCCATCATAACCCCTATTTCTCCGTGCCTCATCCAAACATTATAGTGTGGCATGAAACCCTTGTAAAGCAGGTGGGTGTGAAGGATTTTCCGGTCAGAGTAAGACTTCATATTCCCACATATAGGGAGTGGACAACACATAAAACCATTCTGCTTCTTTGCCTCAGCCACTTTGAGAAATTCATGCATGCCCTTAATGTACTCGGAGGTGTGTCTTGAACCGTACATCCATTGCCGGTTCATCTGCGTGCATTATATATAATTAAGTGTGTCAAAAATCATTACAGAACATCATGAATAGATAATTAAGTGACCAAATTAATAGAAGTTCATCATCACATTAAAACCAAAGTACATACATAGTTCTCATCTAACAACATAAAGCTCTGCAGAGCATCTAAATTAATTAAACCATACATTCAAACTATGCAAAGCATTTCAATGCGAAAACAAATGCGATCATAATCGCAACCAATGCAACAACTGATCCAACGGCATAATGATACCAAGCCTCGGTATGAATGGCATGTTTTCTAATCTTTCTAATCTTCAAGCACATTGCATCCATCTTGATCTTGTGATCATCCACGACATCCGCAACATGCAACTCCAATATCATCTTCTCCTCCTCAATTTTTCTAATTTTTTCCTTCAAGAAATTGTTTTCTTCTTCAACTAAATTTAGCCTCTCTACAATAGGGTCGGTTGGAATTTCCGGTTCAACAACCTCCTAGATAAATAAAATCTATGTCACGTTGGTCGGCATAATTGTCATAAACAATAGATGAACCAATAGTTATGAAAAGATAATATATACCACATCCGAATCATAGACAGGACGAGGGCCGACGGGGGCGGATACCAAAACCATCGCACTATATAAGATGCAATAATAAAAGTAAGAAAATTATACAAGTACCTATATATATAAACATACAAGTAAGATTTTTTTTCCTTTCAGAAAGAAGTTAAGAACAAGCGGCTCACCATAGTGGTGCCGGCGACGAGATCGGCGCGGGCGATCGACGGCGGTGAAGACAGGGACGGGACATGACGGACCGCTAAACCTAGACAAATATTGAGTAAAATGGAGCTTGGAGATTGAGCTTGGAGAGGAGAAAGCTTAAGTAGTGTGGCTCGGGCATTCCATCGAACACCTCGTGTGCATAGGAGGTGAGCTAGAGCACCACAAAGCTCTCTCCTCGTCGGCCACGAAAAACAGAGCACTGAGAGTGCTCTGCTCGCGGGCGTATATATAGGCAATTAATTGGTCCCGGTTCGTGGCTTGAACCGGGACTAATGGGAAGCCTTTGGTCCCGGTTCAGGCCACCAACCGGGACCAATGGTGGTGGGCCAGGACCAAGGCACATTGGTCCCGGTTCGTCCCACCAACCGGGACCAAAAGGTCCAGACGAACCGGGACCAATGGACCACATGGCCCGGCCGGCCCCCGGGGCTCACGAACCGGGTCCAATGCCCCCATTGGTCCCAGTTCTGGATTGAACCGGGACTAATGGGCTGACCTGGCCTGGACCAATACCCCCTTTTCTACTAGTGACTGCCTCCACTGGCAAGCATCGACCGGGTGTCTAAGCACATCATCTTCATTATTTCTTCCTTCCGCATGCCAACGCATCAACTTTGACCCAGTCTTATTACCATGCATACGCCTCAAACGGTGAGGTATCAGAAGATAGCATACAACCTTCCTGGGAACATGTCCCTTTTTATTCTTCGTCATCTTCATCGTTTCCCCTTCATTTGCCTGCTCATCTCCCTCTTCAACAATGTCATCACCATCATCCTCTATGAATTGCCCCTTGTATCAGTACATGCCGCAATGCGGGTATTTTTGTAGATCCTTATGCTCCTTGTAGTAAATAATGTAGTTATTAGGGCATGCATGATATTTCACCGCGTCTAATGCAAGGGGGAAGACAACCTTCTTGGCTTCGTAAGTGGCCTTAGGCAAATTATTTTCATTTGGAAAAACTTTTGCAAGGTATTTCAACAACGGGTCAACGCTTTTGTCGGATCAATTGTGCGCGGCCTTCATGTTTACAATTTTTAATGTGACTGCAAGGTGTGTGTGCTTTTCTTTGTTGTCGGGATACAAAGGGGTTTTTGATTCCATCGATAATTGCTCAAACTTTTTGCCTCCCTTGCATTTTAATCTTGCACCACCTGATCATGCACGTCATCCAACATCTCACTCATACTCTCAGTGCATTCCATTTGCTCATCTGTATCTTCTGAATTTGATTCGTCTTCCTCTTCACCCGTTACATGTGTGTCATCACCATCTCTCTCATTGTCAACATGATATGTGTTATTGTCATTGTCACCGCCGGACGCATCCTCAACGTGCGATGTCCAACATGTATAACCATCAGTAAAAACCCTCTTCACCAAATGATATTGCAATTCATCTTTCGATCCAACCATTCTTGTGTTGTCACATCTACGACATGTACAAGACATCTTTTGTCAGCCATTAACCATGTGTCGGATGACGACTTGAAGAAACCCTTCCACCTTTTGGATGAAATCATTTTTGGCATGTTCTCATACATCCATCTTCGAACCATCTATATCAAACAAATATATAATTAATTACCACTTCCATATAGGTACAATGATGCTCGATTACATTGAGAAAAAATAAAAGGGTGACATAACCGACCTTGGACGCACATGCAATATTTGTTTCTGAGATAACACATTGATCAAACTAACGCGTAAGGGTAGATAGGGAGGCTTCAGAGAAGCCTTCCGTACTAACAGTACACAAAACTAACGAGTTGCAACTATCAAGACACGGGCAACTTTGCACCCCAGCAGCCGGCCAAAATGGCTCGCAATGAATCATCACTAACGGACCGACAAAAGGCATAGTTAAAGATAACACTGGACAGTCCAGCATTTTGACTATAGAGTCATCATGAACCGACAACAAAAATGAAGATTAGTGAAGGTACTAACACCATTGAGCGACCATAGTGTCTGACTAATTAGTGAATAAAAACCGGCCACCGATGGCATAACATGGCCAACACCTGGACTTACTAATACGTCTCCAACATATCTATAATTTATGAAGTATTCATGCCATGTTTACAATAATTTTATATGATTTTGATATGATTTGATTAGAACTAACCTGGGTGGACGTTGTTTTCAGCAGAACTATCGTTTGCCGTTTTTTGTGCAGAAATAAAAGTTCACAGAATGGGCTGAAAATTTACGGTGATTTTTTATGGACCAAAAGAGACCCCCAAAGCAACGAAGCTGGGCTAGGAAGTGACCGAGGGAGTCACAAGCCTGGGGGGCACGCCCTCCCCCAGGGCGCGCCCCCCCGAGCTTGTGGGCCCCTCAGGCACCCCCTAGCGTGAGACCGGTGCCAAAAGTTCATATAAATACCCTAAACATAGAAAAGAACCCTAAATGAGAAGTTCCGCCCTGCAAGCCTCTGTAGCCACAAAAACTCAATCGGGACCTTGTTCCGACACCCTGCGAGAGGGGGAAATCATCACAGAAGGCCATCCTCATCATCCCAGCAGCCACCATGATGAGGAGGGAGTAGTTCAACCTCGGGGTTGAGGGTATGTACTAGTAGCTATGTGTTTGATCTTGCTCTCTCTCTCTCTCTCATGTTCTTAATTTGGCACGATCTTGATGTACCGCAAGCTTTGTTGATATATTTGGATCTTATGGTGTTCTTCCCTCTCTACCTTCTTCTGATGAATTTAATCTTTTCCTTTGAGGTTTTGTTATGTTGGATTGAATATTCTAGATGTGAGAGCACTTGACGTATGTCTTGTGATGGGATATCCATGGTGACAATGGGATGTTCTATTGAATCACTAGATGTATGTTTCGGTTATCAACTTGCGGATTCCCTGGTGACATTGGGGTAATCTATGCATAGGGGTTGATACGCGTTTTCATATTCCTTTCTCCGATAGAAATCTTGGGGTACTCTTTGAGGTTCTTTGTGTTGAATTGAATATTATGAATCTGAAGTTGTTTGATGCATATTGTATAATCAACTCACGGATACTTGTGGTGACATTGGAGTATTTAGGTGACATTAAGTTGGTTGATGTGTATCATATGATGTTATTTTAGTACGAACTCTAGGGCTGTTTGTGACACTTATAGGAATAGCTCAATGGATTGATCAGAAAGAATAACTTTGACATGGTTTCGTACACTACAAACAATTTCATCTTATGTTCTTGGCGATAGGAACTTTGGAGTGATTCTTTGTTGCACGTTGAGGGATTGTTATATGATCCAATTATGTTATCATTACTGAGAGGTTTTGCACTAGTGAAAGTATGAACCCTAGGCCTTATTTTCAAGCATTGCAATACCGTTTTTTCTCACTTTTGTTACTAGTTACCTTGCTGTTTTTATATTTTTAGATTACAAAAACCTATATCTACTATCCATACTACACTTGTATCGCCAACTCTTCGCCGAACTAGTGCACCTATACAATTTGGCATTGTATTGGGTGTGTTGGGAACACAAGATATTTCTTGTATTTGGTTGCAGGGTTGTTTGAGAGAGACCATGTTCATCCTACGCCTCCAATGGATTAATAAACCTTAGGTCATCCACTTGAGGGAAATTTGCTTCTGTGCTACAAAACTCTGCGCTTGGAGGCCCAACAAGAGTCTACAAGAAAAAGGTTGCATAGTAGACATCACTTACCACCAACCGCAGTCATAGAGAGTGGTTTACGTTGGCCCATTTGTAATGACCCCCATCAGTGACACGTGGCCAGAGGCCGGTGATGATGAGGGTTCAGTGGTGTTCGGGTATGGAGTAGAGTCAGTGACCTAAAGCCACAGTCGTTACCATTGAACCTTTGAATAAATCTGAAGCAATTATCACCAATCTAGCTGTCGCACAAACGCAACAAGGGACCCTAACCTCGCCGCCCCAAGAAGATGACAGAAATCTAAGCCAAGCTCCATGGACAACGTCCAGATGGATAAACTTGGGGAGGATCAGAGCCCGGAAAAAAAACTAAAAAAAGAAGCACTACCATCTGCCCGAGCGCCGCACCTATGAGGAGTAATAAAACCTAACCTAAACTATTAGCAAAAGCAACAACATCGGGACTCCTCTCTCCGCCGCTATCCATCTTAGCAATAGACGGGGGGAGGCGAATGCACCTGCTCACCGGCAAAGTCTATTAGAGTTTGCCTTAGCCGCCGAGGGGAAGGGGAAATGCTTGGAGAAAAACCATGATTTCTAGATACACTATGTTGGATTAGTTGTATAATGAGTTGTTGGTTGATCATGGTCATTGAGGGAGTCCTAGATTAGGGGGTGTTCGGATGGCCGGACTATGACCTTTGGCCGGACTCCCGGACTATGAAGATACAAGATTGAAGACTTCGTCCCGTGTCCAGATAGGACTTTCCTTGGGATGGAAGGCAAGCTTGGCGATATGATATGAAGATCTCCTCCCATTGTAACCGACTCTGTGTAACCCTAGCCCTCTCCGGTGTCTATATAAACCGGAGAGTTTTAGTCCCTAGGACAAACAACAATCATACCATAGGCTAGCTTCTAGGGTTTAGCCTCTCTGATCTCGTGGTAGATCAACTTTTGTACTACCGATATCATCAATATTAATCAAGCAGGAGTAGGGTTTTACCTCCATCAAGAGGGCCCGAACCTGGGTAAAAACATCATGTCCCTTGTCTCCTGTTACCATCCGCCTAGACGCACAGTTCGGGACCCCCTACCCGAGATCCGCTGGTTTTGACACCGACATTGGTGCTTTCATTGAGAGTTCCTCTGTGTCGTCACCGTCAGGAAGGATGCCGCACCCCGTCTTTAAAGACGGCGCTGTTGCTAAAGGAGCTTTGGCTGTCGGCCAAACTCTCCGGCTAGGCAGTTTTTTGATGACCGCCTGTTCGGCCGCCGCACCGACGATGACCTCTCGGGCCATCGAAAGCAATCTCCACATCATCTCGGAATTTGCCGAGCGGTTAGATCCGATGGAGCTCTCTTCCCTAAACGAGCTCTTGGATCGCATCGCCGCCCTGGGAGTCGCTACAGATTACGGCCAGATTGGGCTTAAACCCGATCAGAGAGAGATCGACTCTCCCCTGGTCACCCACCATGTTGAAGTGGTGGAAGAATAATGCGGCGAATCTTCGCCCATCCTAAGGACCAGATGTGTCTGGATTCCCGATCCCTCCAAGCCGGACATCCGCAGAGGGGAGGATGTTGCCCAAGCCCTGAACCTAAAGTCAGGCAGCAGGCCTGATTCATTGAATAATGTCCAAGAAACAAGCTTCCGAATTCAGAAATTTCTTGGCCCCGGAGTCTTATATCGGGCGAGGTTCCGGATTTAAATCCACCCGCCCACCCAAATATAAGGGATCTATCCCAAATACGGCAAGAGCCCGGGGAAACAGTACACCACTACTGGGCCAGATTCCTCCTGGTTATGAACAGGATAAATGACTGCCGTGAGAAAGACGCAATTTCATTCTTCTGTAACAACTGCACGGACATCGGAATCCTCAACGCCATAAGTCGCCGCGAAATTACACGCTTCGCCGACTTGACATCCATAGTACGAAAGTACTGTGCGACAGAAAGTGTTTGGAAAACTGAAACTAAATTCCGGGACAATCCGGCCCTGAATACAGTCCCAGTCCGAAACAAAAGGGCGCATTATCGCCAGGCACCTAAGCCAAACAGAAAAAAACAAAAACCCTCTACAGGGTATGGGACCGTACTGGAGGGATGGCTCAATGGACCTTGTAAAATTCATAGTTCAGGGGAAGTCACACCAACTCACAGCCTCAGAGCATGTTGGATACTCCGGCAGGTGGCCAGAAGTGGCGAGGAGCTTCTAACTCCAGAATCCGCAGAGCACCACCCCAGAAACGCTAGTACGGTGTCAACAGTCTTTGAGACTTTCGCATCAGACAATGCGAGGAAACGAACGCTCCGCAGCCTTACCGAAGTCTACCAAGTAGCAACAATAAACCCATAGAGTGACACGGCTATTACCTTTAATGCCAGTGACAATCCTAAATTCCGGACAGCCCGAGCACCAGCCGCATTGGTGCTCAGTCCGATAGTGGACGGCTTCCGGCTTACAAAGGTACTCATGGACGGCGGTAGCGGACTGAACCTCATCTACGAGGAAACCCTGCAAAAAATGGAAATAGATTGGAGCCGCATCGAATGAAGCAACACAACCTTTAGAGGAATAATACCAAGCCGGGAAGCGTGCTGTTCAGGGAAAATCACACTAGATGTGGTGTTCGGCACGCCGGATAATTACAGATCCGAGGAGGTCACATTTCAAGTGGCCCCGTTTAGCAGCGGATACACGCTTTGTTAGGTCGAGAAGCATTCACAATTTTTCAAGCTATACCCCATTACGGGTACATGAAGCTCAAAATGCTCGGACCCAACGGAATCATCACTCTTGCTAGTGATCCAGACACAGCGCTCCGCGCCGAAAACAAGACAGCCGCACTGGCCCTCGAGGCATTATCTGAAGCCCTAGCGGCCGAGGAACTAACTGCGTTGCGCTCCATGGTGGACAGGGACGATGTGATACTAGATAAGAGATCCAAGTCCACCTCTTTTAAACCAGCGGACGAAATAGTCAAATTCCAAGTCCATCCAACGGACCCTACAAAAACGGCCTCCATCGGGGCACAATTAAACCCCGATGTAGACGCCGCACTATGAGAATTCCTATGGGAAAATTGGGATGTCTTTGCCTGGCACCCCTTAGACATGCCAGGAATCCCACGCCGGCTGGCCGAGCACAACTTAAATATCCTAAAAGGATTCAAGCCAGTCAAACAAACTCTTCGGCGCTTCTCCGAACCCAAGAGATAGGCCATGGGAGAGGAACTAGCCAAACTATTGGAGGCCGGATTCATCAGAGATATAAAACATCCGGACTGGCTAGCAAACCTGGTAATGGTACCAAAGAAGGACAAATCCTGGCGCCTATGTGTCGATTTCAAGGACCTTAACAAGGCTTGCCAAAGGATCCCTTCCCCCTCCCCCGCATCAATCAAATCATCGACGCCACTGCAGGACATGATTCATTGTGTTTCCTCGATGCATACTCTGGCTACCACCAAATCAAGATGGCATAATCAGACCAAGCCGCGAAGGCAGTCAAACGAGAAACGGACGGACACAAGTTCCCTCTCCAAAAACCAGTTTACTACGTGTCCACTATCCTAACTCCATGCAAGTCACGGTACCCGCATTATCAAAAGATAGCATACGCGGTGTTCATGGCATCCCGGAAGCTGCGACACTATTTCCAAGAGTGTTCAATAACAGTAGCCTCCGAAGTACCTCTTAATGACATTATAAACAACCGCGACGCAACAGGCCGGATTGCCAAATGGGCCATTGAGCTCCTCCCGTTCGACATAACTTACAAGCCACGGCGAGGTATTAAGTCGCAGGTTTTGGCCGACTTCATCGCCGAATGGACTGAAGCCGAGCTCCCTAAAGAGTACGACGCATATTCCAACTGGATCATGCACTTTGACGGCTCCAAAATGTTGGCTGGCCTGGGGGCTGGCGTCGTTCTGACGTCCCCAACCGGAGATACAGTCCAATACATACGTCAGATAATGTACACGGACTCCAACAACGCGGCCAAATACGAGGCCCTTCTACACGGTCTTCGGATGGCGGTCTCCATGGACATTCAGTGCCTAGAGGTCCACGGGGATTCAAACCTCGCGATATCCCAAATAAATGGAGACTTTGATGCCAAGGATCCGAAAATGGCAGCTTATCGCAACGACGTCTTAAAGATGTCAGCTCGGTTTGAGGGGCTCGAATTTCACCACATAGCCCGGGAGAACAACCAGGCAGCAGACGTGTTGGCACGCATTGGCGCAAAACGTGATGCCGTCCCTCCCAACATCTTCCTAGAGAGGCTTTTTAAGCCATCCGTATCATGGGAGGGAGAGTCCGGAAAAAACAGCCCAGACACAACCACACTACCTCTCACCGAACATTCTGACACAGTTGGTGGCTCCGCCAACGAAACAACACAGTCAGCCCACACAATAATGGCAGTCATTGCCCCATGGACAGAACCATTCCTAGCCTACCTAACTAGGCAGGAACTTCCCGAGGACCAAAACGAGGCCCGCTGCATAGTGCGGCGATCTAAAGCCTATAAAGTCCACGAGGGAGAGCTTTATATGAAAAGCACAACCGGAGTCCTTCAAAGGTGTATCTCCAAAGAGGAAGGGTGAAATCTTCTGGCTGAAATTCATGCCGGACTCGGCGGGCACCACGCCACAGCCCGGGCCCTTGTAAGCAAGGCCTTCCGTACCGGATATTATTGGCCGACGGCCCGGGTAGACGCTCAGGACTTAGTGCAGCGATGCGTCGGTTGCCAATTATTCGCTAACCAAAGCCACATGCCGCCTACCGCCCTACAAACCATACCCATTACCTGGCCTTTTGCGGTCTGGGGGCTTGACATGGTTGGACCCCTTAAAGGAGGAACCCACAAGCAAAAATATCTACTGCTCATGGTGGACAAATTCACCAAATGGATAGAGGCCAAGCCTGTAAAGACGGCCGAATCTGGACCGGTGATAGACTTCATATCCGGGGTTGTACACCATTACGGCGTCCCCCACAACATCATAACTGACACCGGCACAAACTTCACGGCCGATGAAGTTCAACTCTGGTGCAAAAACATGGGCATTAAGCTCGACTACGTTTCAGTCTATCACCCTCAAACCAACGGTCAAGTCGAGCGAGCCAACAGTCTCATCAGGAGCGGCATCAAACCCAGACTAGTGCGATCCCTCAAGGAATCTAACACGCATTGGGTAGAGGAGCTCGACTCCGTACTCTGGGGGCTGCGGACCACGCCGAATCGCACTACCGGATTCACACCATTTTTTATGGTATACGGCGCAGAGGCAGTCCTGCCCTGCGACATAATTCATGACTCACCTCGCGTGCGCATGTACGAAGAAAGAGAAGCTGACCTCGATCGGCAGGACAGCTTGGACGCATTGGAGGAGGAGCGCAACATGGCAAAAGCTCATTCTGCATTCTATCAACAGCAGGCTCGAAGATATCAAAGCAGAGAAGTACGGGCCAAAACTTATAACGTTGGCGAACTAGTTCTATGCCTGCCGGACAACAAAAAGGACAAACTAAAGCCCAAATGGGAGGGTCCCTTCATAATCGACCAATTCCTGACTTGTGGAGCGTACCGTCTGCGAAACGCATCGGACAACCGACTCGAGCCAAACCCATGGAACGCAGCACGCCTACGAAGATTCTACGCCTAGCGCCGGACTCCGTGTTTGTCTCCTCCCTCTGTCTCTTTTTTTTACTTTTTTCAAATTAGCTCCCTGGTATTTCTCTCCTTCTCCCCACCTTTTCTCCCGAGCCCTTAGGGGCTTGCTTGCGCGTTGTTCGCATATACTTGATGCGCCACCCGCGCTCATTATACTTAGGGGCTTCTTTATCAGAAGTTCATATAAACGGGACTCATTCCCAAAACATGTGTGACACTTCTGCATGAACCTTTTATACACCATTATATGCATCGATATTACTTAAGTTTTTGGCCAAGCTGGGTTGCCTGGCTCCTGTGCTTACCCCTACGTTCCCGTTTGTTCGGCTAGGTGGTAAAGGGAGCACCTCTGCGATTGTTACTGCCGGGTCAGCCGAATGTGTACCTCAGACTGGGTGAAGCCGAAAGCTAGCGTTCTTAAGGGAATATTCGGTCGGTGAACTAAAAGATGATTTGTCTTGTTTATTTATCTGCCCCCAGATGCTTTTCTGCTTTTTTCTCGCAGTTCGGACATGTACTTTAGGGCATGCCTCCCAGGGAAAGGAACCCCTAACGGAACTATTCTCCCTTGAAGATGTTTCTTACTAACCATGTAATATAACATAACTAGTTGGGCACTTGTCTGCTAAAGCACTTATGACCCCTACGCCTGGTCTCCATGCATGCCCCGGTTCTTACATAACCGAGAAGGTATTCGGACACACTCCGGACTATCGGGTCCAGAGGTTGAAGCGAAAAGGTCCGCAATGACAAACGATCTACAATCCGGCTAGAAGGCATTTTACATGTCATTTTAAATTACATAGTCAATTTGACTCGGTATATTCTTCTTCAATACCATCCAACAGGCTGTCTAATTTACAGTCCTGTTGAGAATACTTGGCAGCCAGCTCTACCTGGCCATACACTAAACTGACAGGGATCTCCTTCCCATCGGGCCCCACAGGGGCGACCTTGGCCATGTGGTTTGAGTCAACCTTCATGTACCGAGTCTTCACCATGGCCCAGGCCTCCCTAGCACCTTGACGGCAGGCCGATATCTTCCATAACCGGAAGCGCTGCCACACTCCCTTCAGCCTCTCTGCAAGCTCTCCAAGGCCTTCGGGCATGGAAAGGGATGGCCACATAGCCTGGACGACGGCTTGCATCGCTTGCCGAACTCGTTCATGTAGTTGCAACAGCTCGGGAAGAAGGTCCCCTGCTGAACCGGGCATTTCCTCCGCAGGACGACCTGTCAGCATACCTACAGACATAGCTCTGTCAATCGAATTCCTCGTCGAACTCTTTTTTCGAAGATTCATTTAAGCACTTACTAAAAATGCCGCTTCAAAGTCGCCGATTCTCCTTTACGGAATCAGACAGCTGAGCACGAACATCATTTAGTTCCTCGCCCAGCTGGGTATTTTCGTATTGAATTTTGTTCTTCTCTTGCCTCACCCTCGTCAGCACACTCTCGCCAGCCTTTAGTTGGCGTAGGAGTTGTTGCTTGTCCAGATTCACTCCGGCCCCATCTGCACTGTTATCGTCAGAATTGCACACTTGCCGCACTTCACAACGGAATTATCTTTCGAAGCATATATTACCTGGGGGGTCCCCTTGGCACTATCTAAAGCGGCCAGTGCGGCCTCGAGTTGGTCCTTGCACTCTTCCAGCTCCTGGGACAGTTGCTGTTCTTTTTTGTAAGATCCTGCATAACATATGATCCTTAAATCAGTTATCTTAACTGTTTCAAGTATCGGGGGCTACTGACATATATAACCATCAAATTTACTCACCCGTATGTCTTTCACATACTGCTTTGTGGCTCTGGCTAGACCATTTTGAGCGGCACGGAGGTACGCATCTCCCGTATTAAAGGCGTCCAACGCCTCTGGGGAAAAATATGTGTCACGAAGAACAGTCCGGCGACGCCTGTGGTTCATGGCACTCTCCACCTCTGAATTGGTGGCAGAAAGCCCGTTTGCGTCCTCTGTCGGAGGAATGTCTGATGCACACCCCGTGTTCACCTCCGCTTCCGGACCCGGCCTTGAAGCCTGGCTGGTGGATATAGTCCGGCGGGCTCTCTTCTTCCTGAGGAGAGCATGAGTTTTAGTGTGACTTGAGGGCATAAACCCTAGGCGTTAAATTTGCACGCCGTACCGTTGCGCCGGAATCTCGATCTGGTCCGCACTTCTTTTTAGCCCGCTTGGCTTCAGCGGCCCTTGTTGGCTACCCACCGCGGGCTCGGCTCTCCGCCTCAAGGATTTCCCCTGCAAAACAAAACACTATTGGTTTACGGCATTCAAAATAAGGCATGGATGGATCCTCTTGAAAGTACTGGGATTTCGATCTCGGTTACCTTTGAGGCTGGAAGTAGTCCGGGATAGTCGGCCGTAATGGCCACTAAGGTATTGTCCTTACTCAATTGATGAAACACCCCATCAATTAGCTCCACACATAAGTTCGGGTCCTCTTGAGAGTCCGGATCGAGGGACCGCTCCAGGTCCTCGGGTTGTGGAGGAGGGATGCTTATCTCCTTCACAGTCTGGCGCAGCTCCTGCATTAGAATTACTAGGCTGAGTACTCAATTATGGGAATTTGGAAACAGGTAGGCAGGTGAAAATGATCGCTCACCCAGCTTGGAGGACTGTACATGGAGAATCCGCCCCGTGGGTTGACTCGGAGGAATTCCTCTTCTTATCACTTGTACAAAGCGGATAAAATCTTCGCTAAAGTGGCAGCCAAATCCGGCCCCTTGCGACCGCACCGGGTGGCGTCGTCCTCTCCATTGAAATCCCACATGGGGTGGCCTCTGTACTAAAGCGGTTGCACCCCCCGCGTAATGCACTTGCCTATGACCTCGATCATGGTCAATCCGGAATGAGCCAACAATCTTATCCGGCTCATCAGGTAAAGAACGTCCCTATCCGTTTCCCTCTGAGGGTTCCGTGGGCGCCAACTCAGGCGTTTCTTCAACGGAGCGTTATTAAACTCAGGGAGGCCGATTCGTACAGGGTCCGGCAGGGGGACGTCGTCCATATAAAACCATTCCGAAGGCCAGTCCTCGGACGCCTTTTTTGGGGTACCGGATAGATATCCGGTCCCGGCGATGCGCCATGGTTTGGCTCCGCCCACTAGATAATTTGACCCCTCCTGAGAGCGGGGCACAAGGCAGAACAACCTCTTCCACAACGCGAAATGGGCCTCGATGCCCAAGAAAAGCTCACAGAAGGCCACGAAGCCCGCAACATGCAGTATGGAGGCGGGCGTGAGGTTGTGTAGCTGGAGGCCGTAGAACTCCAGTAGGCCTTGGAGAAACGGATGAATTGGAAATCCGAGTCCTCTTATTAAATAAGGAACTAGGCACACCCGCTCTCCTTGATAGGGATTGGGGACGCTCTCCGCCTGCTCTCCACCGCTCTAGGAGGCAATCCCGGATCGAACTGGGACCATATATGCTGGGGGGAGGAGCCCCTTGGATTGAAGCACTACTAGCTTGCTATACGGGACGGAACACCGCTCCCAGTCTCCGGTGAAGGGAATATGCCCTAGAGGCAATAATAAAGTTATTATTTATTTCCTTATTTCATGATAAGTGTTTATTATTCATGCTAGAATTGTATTAACCGGAAACATGATACATGTGTGAATACATAGACAAACATATAGTCACTAGTATGCCTCTACTTGACTAGCTCATTAATCAAAGATGGTTATGTTTCCTAACCATAGACATGTGTTGTCATTTGATTAATGGGATCACATAATTAGGAGAATGATGTGATTGACATGACCCATTCCGTTAGCCTAGCACTTGATCGTTTAGTATGTTGCTATTGCTTTCTTCTTGACTTATACATGTTCCTGTAACTATGAGATTATGCAACTCCCGTTTACCGGAGGAACACTTTGGGTGCTACCGAACATCACAACGTAACTGGGTGATTATAAAGGAGTACTACAGGTGTCTCCAAAGGTACATGTTGGGTTGGCGTATTTCGAGATTAGGTTTTGACACTCCGATTGTCGGAGAGGTATCTCTGGGCCCTCTCGGTAATGCACATCACTATAAGCCTTGCAAGCAATGTGACTAATGAGTTAGTTGCGGGATGATGCATTATGTAACGAGAAAATAGACTTGCCGGTAACGAGATTGAACTAGGTATTGGATACCGACGATCGAATCTCGGGCAAGTAACATACCGATGACAAAGGGAACAACGTATGTTGTTATGCGGTTTGACCGATAAAGATCTTCGTAGAATATGTGGTAGCGAATATGGGCATCCAGGTCCCGCTATTGGTTACTGACTGGAAACATGTTTCGGTCATGTCTACATAGTTCTCGAACCTGTAGGGTCCGCACGCTTAAGGTTTCGATGACAGTTATATTATGAGTTTATGAGTTTTGATGTATCGAAGGAGTTCGGAGTCCCAGATGAGATCGGGGACATGACGAGGAGTCTCAAAATGGCCGAGACGTAAAGATCGATATAATGGACGACTATATTCGGAGTTCGGAAAGGTTCCGAGTGATTCGGGTATTTTTCGGAGTACCGGAGAGTTACGGGAATTCGCCGGGGAGTATATGGGCCTTATTGGGCCATACGGGAATAGAGGAGAGAGGCCGAAAGGAAGATGGCGCGCAGCCCCCCTCTGGTCCAAATTGGACAAGGGGTGCGGCCCCCCTTTCCTTCCTCCTCTCCCCCTCTTTCCCCCCTTCTCCTACTCCAACAAGGAAGGAGGGAGTCCTACTCCACCGGGAGTAGGACTCCCCTTGGCGCGCCCCTCCTAGGCCGTCCGCCCCCTCCCCCCTTGCTCCTTTATATACGGGGGCAGGGGGGCACCTCTAGGAACAACGACACACAAGTTGATCTACGGATCGTTCCTTAGCCGTGTGCGGTGCCCCCCTCCACCATATTCCACCTCGGTCATATCGTCGCGGAGTTTAGGCGAAGCCCTGCGCCAGTAGAGCATCATCATCGTCACCACGCCGTCGTGCTGATGGAACTCATCCCCGAAGCTTTACTGGATCGGAGCCCGGGGATCGTCATCGAGCTGAACGTGTGCTAAACTCGGAGGTGCCGTATGTTCGGTACTTGGATCGGTCGGATCGTGAAGACGTACGACTACATCAACCGCGTTGTCATAACGCTTCCGCTTACGGTCTACGAGGGTACGTGGACAACACTCTCCCCTCTCGTTGCTATGCATCACCATGATCTTGCATGTGCGTAGGAAATTTTTGAAATTACTACATTCCCCAACAGTGGTATCAGAGCCTAGGTTTTATGCGTAGATGTTATATGCACGAGTAGAACACAAGTGAGTTATGGGCGATACAAGTCATACTGCTTACCAGCATGTCATACTTTGGTTCGGCGGTATTGTTGGATGAAGCGGCCCGGACCGACATTACGCGTACGCTTACGCGAGACTGGTTTTACCGCCGTGCTTTACACATAGGTGACTAGCGGGTGTCAGTTTCTCCAACTTTAGTTGAACCGAGTGTGGATACGCCCGGTCCTTGAGAAGGTTAAAACAGCACCAACTTGACGAACTATTGTTGTGGTTTTGATGCGTAGGTAAGAACGGTTCTTGCTCAGCCCGTAGCAGCCACGTAAAACTTGCAACAACAAAGTAGAGGACGTCTAACTTGTTTTTGTAGGGCATGTTGTGATGTGATATGGTCAAGACGTGATGAGATATAAGTTGTTGTATGAGATGATCATGTTTTGTTGAAGTTATCGGCAACTGGCAGAAGCTCTATGGTTGTCTCTTTGTTGCATAAGATGCAAGTGCCAAATAATTGCTTTACTTTATCGCTATGCGATAGCAATAGTTGCAAGAGCAATAGTTGGCGAGACGACCATGTGACGACACATTGATATAGATCAAGATGATGAAGATCATGGTGTCGTGCCGGTGACGATAGAGATCATGATAGTACTTTGGAGATGGAGATCAAAGGCGCAAGATGATCATGGCCATATCATGTCACATGTTTTGATTGCATATGATGTTTATCTGTTATACATCTTATTCTGTTTTGTTTGACGGTAGCATTTTAAGATGATCTCTCACTAAATTATCAAGAAGTGTTCTCCCTGAGTATGCACCATTGCGAAAGTTCTTCGTGCTGAGACACCACGTGATGATCGGGTGTTATAGGCTCTACGTTCAAATACAACGGGTGCAAAACAGTTGCACACGCGGAATACTTATGTTAAACTTGACGAGCCTAGCATATACAGATATGGCCTCGGAACACGGAGACCGGAAGGTCGAACGTGAATCATATAGTAGATATGATCAACATAGTGATGTTCACCATTGAAACTACTCCATCTCACGTGATGATCGGACATGGTTTAGTTGATTTGGATCACGTAATCACTTAGATGACTAGAGAGATGTCTATTTAAGTGGGAGTTCTTAAGTAATATGATTAATTGAACTTAAATTTATCATGAACTTAGTCCTGATAGTATTTTGCAAATTATGTTGTAGATCAATAGCTTGCGTTGTTGCTTTCATATATTTATTTTAATATGTTCCTAGAGAAAATTGTATTGAAAGATGTTAGTAGCAATGATGCGGATTGGATCCATGATCTGAGGTTTATCCTCATTGCTGCACAGAAGAATTATGTCCTTGATGCACCGCTAGGTGACAGACCTATTGCAGGAGCAAATGCAGACGTTATGAACATTTAGCTAGCTCAATATGATGACTACTTGATAGTTTTGTGCACCATGCTTTATGGCTTAGAATCGGGACTTCAAAGACGTTTTGAACGTCATGGACCATATGAGATGTTCCAGGAGTTGAAGTTAATATTTCAAGCAAATACCCGAGTTGAGAGATATGAAGTCTCCAACAAGTTCTATTGCTAAAAGATGGAGGAGAATCGCTCAACTAGTGAGCATGTGCTCATATTGTCTGGGTACTACAATCGCTTGAATCAAGTGGGAGTTAATCTTCCAGATAAGATAGTGATTGACAGAGTTCTCTAGTCACCATCACTAAGTTAGTAGAACTTTGTGATGAACTATAGTATGCAAGGGATGACAAAAACGATTCCCGAGCTCTTCGTGATGTTGAAATCGATGAAGGTAGAAATCTAGAAAGAGCATCAAGTGTTGATGATTGACAAGACCACTAGTTTCAAGAAAAGGGCAAAGGGATAGAAATGGAACTTCAAGTAGAATGACAAGAAAGTTGTCACTCCGGCGAAGAAGCCCACAGCTGGACCAAAGCCTGAAACTGAGTGCTTACACTGCAAAGGAAATGGTCACTGGAAGCGGAAATGCCCTGAATATTTGGTGGATAAGAAGGATGGCGAAGTGAACAAGGGTATATTTGATATACAGGTGTCACATCCCTAGCTTCTGGTGCTGCCTAGTGTTTGCATCTTGCTTGCATCATGTTTAAATTTCTGAAACTTGAATTGAGGAATTTTGAAAGCCTCAGAATTTAAATAAAAGTAGGGCAAAAACCCTAAAAATCTCATTCATTGTTTCCAAAATGCTCTTCATAGATGTTTAATATTTTTGGCAAGGGTTTTGATCCAAACCAAAAATAATGAACATTTTAAAAGGATTTATTTTTGGGACTTTGAATTTGAATTAATAGCTATTTGAATTTGAATTATATCCATACCATTAGAATATAATTTCAAATACCCCTGATATGTTTTATGAGCTTTTGGAAAAGTCCATATAGCAAAATAAAAATATTCAGAGGAGTTTTTGACATTGTTTGAATTTGTTTAAATTCAAAACAATGGCAAAACATATTAATAAAAGAAAACAGAACAATAAAACAGAGCAGAGAAAACTTACCTGGCGCCAGCAACCGGCCCAGCTCCTGTGCTGGCAGCCCACCTGTGTGGCCCATCCCACCAGGCGCCTCCCCCTGTCGCCTTCCTCCTCGTGCCAGTAGGCAGAGGAGGGACACCGCGACGCCGCCGAGCTCGCCACGCCACCACCCTGCCTGGCTGCCTCCTCCTCTCCCTGGGCATCTTCCGCAGCTCCACGCCACCCCCTGGAACCCCTCCCGCTCTCTCCCTCTCCCTCGTTCCCCTCCTCTGTTTCGCTCTCACACGCACGGCCGAACGCCGCCGCCGCCGTTCGCCATAGCCGTAGCCGCAGCCATCCTCGAGCCTCTCCGACACGCCCACGAGCTCCGCCTCGTCCCTCTCTTCCTCCTCACCGAGCCGCCCGCCGCTGGAAGCCCCTGGACGTCGCAAGCAACGCCATTCCTCTCGTCGGCCACCGGAGATCGTCGCCGTCGATTTGCTACCTCCGGTGCCTCCCCGAGCTCGCCGTCTGCTCCAGTCGACTCCTTGTGACCTCCTCTTCTCTTCCCCTCACTCCGTGCACTTGATTTCGTCCCCTAGCTAGGTGCCCTGCTGAACCCGAGCTCCGGCTGCCGCCATGGATGGTGAGCTTCGTGCTCCCCAGCTCCTCCATCTGCGCTCGTTGCCTCCGAGTGCTCCTGATGACCCCAGTAACCCGTAGAGCCCCTCAGCTGATCTCGCCGTGCCGTGTAACGCCGAACCCGAGCACGCCCGAGCTCCGGCCGCCGTTGCCGAGCTCGAGGCCATCGTCTCCGGCCGCCCTAGCTGCTGCTGCTTGCTGAAACGGGCGCGGGTGAGCTCCAGCTCTCCGTAGCCGCTCTCCTCCGTCCATTTGGACGCCGAAGGAGCGAGCCCGAGCCCTCCGCCGCGCCTGTTGCCACCGGCGACGAACCGCCGGCGGATTAGGCCCTGTTGACCAGGGGTTTGACCTCCCCTGGGTCGATGACAGGTGGGGCCAGCCCCCTGTTAATTAGTTTAGTTTATTCTAACTTATTTAGCCACTGTTTCACTGACATGTGGGCCCAGCCCTGCTGACATTTTCGTTAGTATTAGTTTAACCCTAATCAACCCAGTTAACCAACTGAGTCACTGACCAGTGGGCCCCACTGGTCAGGTTTGACCTGAACCCGCCCTGTTGACCTGATGACGTCAGGGTGATGTCATGCTGACGCAGTAAATGTTTTCTGGAGTTTTAAATAAATCAGAAATGATTTATTTATTTCAGAAAATATCCAAAACTTCAAAATTCATAGAAATTCAACCGTAACTCCAAATGAAATAATTTATATATGAAAAATGATCAGAAAAATCCAATCTATCCATCTGTACTATTTTCATGCATGTTAGAACAACTTATAGCTGCTGTTTAGCACAAATCATATAAATGACATTTGAATTTCACATATGGAGTTTGGTTTTGAACTTAGGGTTCAAACCAACTTCATTTAACTTTGTTGCTAGCTGCATTAGCTCAAACCACAGCATATTGCCATGTCACACTCATGCATCATATTGTTGCATTGCATTGATTGTGTTCTTTCTCTGTTGCCGGTGTTTGTCCCCTCTCGATAGACGTGGTTCGACGATGAGTTCGATGACACCGATGAAGAGCTATACTATCTTCAGAAGTGCCAGGCAAGCAAAACCCCCTTGTTCATTCCGATACAATACCACTCTCTCGCTCCTGCTCTTTTTTACTGCATTAGGACAACACCGATTCAACTATTACATGCTGCGGTAGTTGAACCCCTTTATCCTCTGCATGACCTGTCATTGCCACAGTAAATAGATGAAACCCACTAGCATGAGTAGGAGTTGTTTGAGCCCTGTTGTGCCTACTCATGCATGCTTGTTTGTCATGCCTGCTACTGCTTAGAGTTGAGTCAGGTCTGATTCATCGGGGATGAATCAGAGGTGTGTGAACATGTCCTACCGTTGAGAGCTAAGTGTGTGAACACGATTTGGTAAAGGTAGCGGTGAGAGGCCATGTAGGAGTACATGGTGGGTTGTCTCATTGCAGCCGTCTTCAGGAACTGAGTTCTGTGTTTGTGATCCATGACCAGTTACTACCACACATTGGGTTCCGGTAACTCGACCCCTCTCGACTTATTAATCAACATGATCTCTGTCCAGGAGTTGCAACTAGTTTCTGGTGTTTGTAGGTAGTGTTAGTAGTCTACCAAGTGGCACCCGGTACAGGTGGGCTTGGGACAGACTAGGCACAGTGGCACGGTGTACCAAGTGGCACCCGGATGATGGGCTTGGGAACCCTGCTCACATCGTTTGGGGCCGTGAGCGACACCCCGACCGGATCTCCTTGCGGATGGAACCCGAATAGGCGATAAACCTGGACGAGAGACTTGTATGGTTAGTCAGGTCGTGGCCGACTCCCTCGCCCGGCTTCCGCTTGAAGGTTGCCGAGGTACATGACGTGTACAGGGCGATAAGTGGCGAGAGCGTGTGTGAAGAAGTACACCCCTGCAGGGTTATCACTATCTATTCGAATAGCCGGATTCCTCGGATATGGAAACTTGGACCCCTTGCATAGTTCATAGACAAGTGAAAGTGGATACTTTAAAATATGCAAGATAAGCGTGAGTGCTATGGATGGCGTTCTCGTAGGGAGACGGGAGCGGATCCATAGTGGTGTATTAATATGGTGAATATGTGGACTCGTGTGCGCCACCTCAAAAGAGTTACTTGCAGTCGTAGTTCAGGATAGCCACCGAGTCAAAGCTGGCTTGCTGCAGTTAAACCCCACCATCCCCCTTGTTGATAATGATGCATATGTAGTTAGATCTGATGTAAGTCTTGCTGGGTACATTTGTACTCACGTTTGCCTATTTTATGTTTTTGCAGAGAGATTTCAGTCTCGCTAGTAGTTTCGCGTGGACTTCGACGTTTAGCTTGTTACCTCAGCTACGATCTTGTGCCCTCGGCAGGATCTGGTAGATAGTCAGGCTTCTCAGCCTTTTTCATTTGTAGATGTCTGTACCCAGACATGTTAAGCTTCCGCTTGTGCTTTGACTTGTATGCTCTGATTGTTGGGTCATGAGACCCATGTTTGTAATATCTCGCTCCTCGGAGCCTGTTGAATAAAATACTTGAGTTGTAGAGTCATGTTGTGATGCCATGTTGTATTTGCACATATCGAGCATATTGTGTGTATGTTATTGAAATGCTTGGTATGTGTGGGATCTGACTATCTAGTTGTTTATCCTTAGTAGCCTCTCTTACCGGGAAATGTCTCCTAGTGCTTCCACTGAGCCATGGTAGCTTGCTACTGCTCCGGAACACTTAGGCTGGCCGGCATGTGTCCTTCTTCGTTCCTATGTCTGTCCCTTCGGGGAAATGTCACGCGATGAATACCGGAGTCCTGTTAGCCCGCTACAGCCCGGTTCACCGGAGTCCTGCTAGCCCAGTGCTACAGCCTGGATTCACTAGCTGATGACCGACACATTTGATGCTAGGTCATGGATGCCTGTCCCTGTAAGTTAGTGCCACTTTGGGTTCACGACTAGCCATGTCAGCCCGGGTTCTTTGTCATATGGATGCTAGTGACACTATCATATATGTGAGCCAAAAGGCGCAAACGGTCCCGGGCCAGGTAAGGTGGCACCCGTGGGAATACCGTGCGTGAGGCCGCAAAGTGATATGATGTGTTACATGCTAGATCGATGTGGCATTGAGTCGGGGTCCTGACAGCTTTGGTATCAGAGCCTGATTGCCTGTAGGATTACCAAGCCAAACTGGTCGAAGTTGAGTCTAGAAATTCTTTAGTTATATAAGGGAATTGATTGTGGGATGGAACGTAAGGCTCTTTTTACTCCTTATACCTTATGCCTTCTGATCTGAGTCATCTTATCTTTCCTACGGGGTTAAGAACTAGGCCTTCTCTTCTTTCTATTAGGATCACGTGTTACTAATCCGTAGACTTATAAGATTGTTGATTCAAGCCTCAGTTCAGTTCCTACTATCTTCTGTATGTTAACTGTTGATCTTGAAACCTTGATATTGTGCTTCTGAGTGGTTATGCCATCATTTTTGTAGCATGTCTCCAATCCTTCGAGCATTTACAGCCGTTATGCTGTCCGAGACATCCTAGGTTTCTAAATAATCCGATGCAATTGCAAAATCCTTCCCTCTGATTTCGATGACCTTTCTGGCCAGGTTAACCACACTAATCAGTGAGTTGAGGTACTCTATTGCCTCGACGTATATGTTGGAGCTATTATTATGACCCTAGCTATCTTAGGGGATCATCTAGTAATCTAGCCATGTTCTGTGTTCCCAGTGTGATGATTCTGGCCATCATTCTCGAAAGCATCCCGTGATGCCACCTAGTTAGTAGGCATTCTACTCCTGGGTTTTGAACCCAAGATTCACCCTACTTCATGTTGTTCGTATTTGCTAGTTCCTTTAAGATATTAGTAACCTTTGCGATAGTCCTTGAGGTCCGTGGTATATCGTTCTTCCAAATACCATGAACCATTCTTGGCAGGAGTTCTTTTGAACCAAAAGATCACAACTAGAGTGCTTTTGATGAGTTCTCCATTCTATATTGTGAATCTGCCAGTTCTACCTCTCTCCATGGGTTATCTGGAAGAAATATGTTGAACTTCGTTCGACATGCTAAACCATGCATCCACAACTCAGAAAATCGTATGTTCCTTTGAGTTGTCCCGCTCTAGTTGTCTTCTGACCCTCGTCTATCAATTGATAGTCAAGAGTATATGTGCATTCGTTCATCGATGCCTATTACTCTTGTGGTCCATCAAGCCATTCTATTCCAGAGTGACTAGGAGAAACAAACTCCAGTACCCTTTTCCATTTCCAGGATTGGGTCAAAGCAGTTGTGTTCTGCAGATCAAGTTGCAATCCAGCTTCTGTTCTGTTCTACCTTGAGGTATTACCATTTTCATATCAGGAATATCATGGGAATTGCACACCCTCTTATGAATTCTTGTTGTAGTGATACTTCTTGCCATCATTATTCATTTCTCGGCTGTCACATCCCTAACTTCTGGTAATGCACTAGGCTAGACCTCTTGCTGCATCATGTTTAGATTCAAATGAAACTTGAATTGAGGAATTTTCAAAGCCTCAGAAACCTCTAAAAATAACCAACATTTAAATTCTCTCAATGTGTCCAAGAAAATGTTCCTGATATCCTCTGGAAATTTTGGCAAGAGGTAAAATCCAAACAAATAATTTTGGTGTCTCAGAAACATTTAATTTGGGGCATTTGAATTAAAGCAATAATTATTTGAATTGGATTTATATCTACTATTAAATAAATATAGGTCCAATAATTCTGAAATATTTTGTGGAGCATTGTTTTAATTCTTTTAGCTCCTAAAAATATTGTCAGAAGCAAAATAAATTGAATTGGTTTCAAAACCAAATTCAAAACAAACCTGCAAAATAGAAAACAGAGTTAAAACAAAACAGAGAACAAAAAAAAAAGAGCAAGCCCACCTGGCCTTACCCGCGCAGCCACCAGAGCCGGCCCAGCTCCCCCCCCCTGGCCGGCCCAGCCCACCAGCGCCTTCCCTGTCGTCTTCCTCCCCGGACAGGAGGACGAGCGCGTGCCCGCCGCGCACTGGCCACGCGCCTTGCCAGCTCCTGCTTACCGCTCTCCCCCGACGCTCTGGACGCCCTGGACGTCGACACGTGGCCTCCCCGACCGCCCCTCACTCTCTCCCGAGCTCTCCCCCTCCTCTGTTTCTCTCTCCCTCTCGTGCCGAGCGCAGCCGTCGCCACCGACGCCGATTGCCGCAGCCACCGTGCTCCCCACGCCTCACCGACGCCCCAGGGAGCTCCGCCTCGACCCCCTCCTTCCTCCCCACCGACCCACGGCCCTCCGGAAGCCCTGCAACGCCGTCACCATCGCCGTTCCGTCGCCGGCCACCGAAGCTCCCCTCCGTCGATTCGCCGGACCCCGTGCCTCCTCTGCCTCGCCAGCAGCACCAGAAGAACCGCGGTGAGCCCTCGACCCGATTCCCCCTCTCCCCGTGCCCCACCTCCCTCTCTAGCTAGCCGCACCACTTTGCCCGAGAATCTCTCGCCGCCGGCCATGGCGTGGCCGTGGCCACAGCCACCCCAGCTCGTATCCGAGCCCACTGACGTGCTCACCGTGATCTCAGGAGTCCGTAGCACGCCCCAGCTCCTCCTGCCATGCTCCCTAACCCCGACCCCGAGATTGCCCGAACCCCGGCAGCCGCAAAGGAGCTCGCCGCCGGCAGCTCCGGCCACCCCGCGCCTCCCGCATGCCTCCTTTGGATGCGCGCAAGCAAGGGCAACCCTCTGGTGCCCTTGGCTTGGCCCAAAACCGCTAGCAGCGCCACTCCGGCGAGCTCCCGCCGCAGTTTTGGTCGTCGCCGGCCGAACTCCGGCGACTGCCGACGTGGCACGCCTAATTAGCACTAATGACGCCTAAACACCCCCCCCCCACAGCCACTGACAGTGGGCCCCGTAGTGGGTCAAAGCCCGGGTCAACACGGGATTAGCCCCTGTGTCACTGACGTGTGGACCCCACACGTCAGGTTTGACCCGAGCCAGCCCAGTTGACCCTGCTGACGTCACTATGACGTGGGGCTGACGCAATAAGTATTTTTTGGATTTAAAAATAATCAGGAAATTCCAGAAAATAGCTAAAACTTCAATAAATCATAGAAATTCAACCGTAACTCCAAATTAAATAATTTATATATGAAAAATTATCAGAAAAATTCAAGGAATCCATCTGTACCATTTTCATGCATGTTAGAACAACTTATCACTACTGTTTAGGGCAAATGAAGTAAATGACATTTAAATAACCACATATGGAGTTTGAATTTGAATCTTGGATTCAAACCAACTTCATTTAATCTGGTTTTAGGTGCATTAGCCCAAAACACATTCATTTTGCCTTGTCATGATCATGCATCATATTGTGCATTGCATTGATTGTGTTCCTTTCTGTGTTGCCGGTATCTGTCCCCTCTCGATAGACGCGCTACCGATGATGTGATCGTTGACACTGATGAAGACTCAATGTTATCTTCAGAAGTGCCAGGCAAGCAAAACCCCCTTGTTCATTCCGATAAAATCCCACTCTCTCGCTCCTGCTCTCTTTTACTGCATTAGGACAACAACGACATATTTGATACTTGCTGCGGTAGCTGAACCCCTTTATCCTTTGCATGACCTGTCATTGCCACAGTAAATAGATGAAACCCACTAGCAAGAGTAGGAGTTGTTTGAGCCCTGATGTGCCTACTCATTCATGCTTGTTCGTCATGCCTGCTACTGCTTAGAGTTGAGTCAGGTCTGATTCATCGGGGATGAATCAGAGGCGTGTGAACATGTCCTACTGTGTGTGAGCTAAGTGTGTGAACACGATTTGGTAAAGGTAGCGGTGAGAGGCCATGTAGGAGTGCATGGTGGGTTGTCTCATTGCAGCCGTCCTTAGGAACTGAGTTCTGTGTTTGTGATCCATGACCAGCTACTACCACACATTGGAATGCTTAAGTGCCCCTCTCGACTTATTAATCAACACGATCTCTGTCCAGGAGTTGCAACTAGTTTCTGGTGTTTGTAGGTAGTGTTAGTAGTCTACCAAGTGGCACCCGGTACAGGTGGGCTTGGGACAGACTAGGCACCGTGGCACGGTGTACCAAGTGGCACCCGGTTGGTGGACTTGGGAACCCTGCTCACATCGTTTGGGGCCGTGAGCGACACCCCGGCCGGATCTCCTTGCGGATGGAACCCGAATAGGCGATAAACCTGGACTAGAGACTTGTTCGGTTAGTCAGGTCGTGGCCGACTCCCTCGCCCGGTTTCCGCTTGAAGGTTGCCGAGGTACATGACGTGTACAGGGCGGTAAGTGGCGGGAGCGTGTGTGAAGAAGTACACCCCTGCAGGGTTATCATTATCTATTCGAATAGCCGGATTCCTCGGATATGGAAACTTGGACCCCTTGCATAGTTCATAGACAAGTGAAAGTGGATACTCTAAAACACGCAAGATAAGCGTGAGTGCTATGGATGGCGTTCTCGTAGGGAGACGGGAGCGGATCCATAGTGGTGTATTGATATGGTGAATATGTGGACTCGTGTGCGCCACCTCAAAAGAGTTACATTGCAGTCGTAGTTCAGGATAGCCACTGAGTCAAAGCTGGCTTGCTGCAGTCAAACTCCACCATCCCCTTTGTTGATAATAATGCATATGTAGATAGATCTGATGTAAGTCTTGCTGGGTACATTTGTACTCACGTTTGCCCATTTTATGTTTTGCAGAGAGACTTCAGTCTCACTAGTAGTTCCACGTGGACTTCGACGTTTAGCTTGATACCTCAGCTACGATCTTGTGCCCTCGGCAGGATCTGATAGATAGTCAGGCTTCTCAGCCTTTTCATTTATAGATGTCTGTACTCAGACATGATAGCTTCCGCTTGTGCTTTGACTTGTATGCTCTGATTGTTGGGTCATGAGACCCATGTTTGTAATATCTCGCTCCTCGGAGCCTATTGAATAAATTACTTGAGTCGTAGAGTCATGTTGTGATGCCATGTTGTATTTGCACATATCGAGCATATTGTGTGTATGTTATTGAAATGCTTGGTATGTGTGGGATCTGACCATCTAGTTGTTTATCTTTAGTAGCCTCTCTTACCGGGGAAATGTCTCCTAGTGTTTCCACCGAGCCATGGTAGCTTGCTACTGCTCCGGAACACTTAGGCTGGCCGGCATGTGTCCTTCTTCGTTCCTGTGTCTGTCCCTTCGGGGAAATGTCACGCGATGAATACCGGAGTCCTGTTAGCCCGCTACAGCCCGGTTCACCGGAGTCCTGCTAGCCCAGTGCTACAGCCTGGTTCCACTCGCTGATGACCGACACGTTCGATGCTGGGTCATGGATGCCTGTCCCTGTAAGTCTGTGCCACTTTGGGTTTACGACTAGTCATGTCAGCCCGGGCTCCTTATCATATGGATGCTAGCGACACTATCATATACGTGAGCCAAAAGGCGCAAACGGTCCCGGGCAAAGGTAAGGCGACACCCGTGGGGATACCGTGCGTGAGGCCGCAAAGTGATATGAGGTGTTACCGGCTAGATCGATGTGACATCGAGTCGGGGTCCTGACAGCGTTGGTATCAGAGCTTGACTGCCTGTAGGATTACCAAGCCAAACTGGTCGAAGTTGAGTCTAGAAATGCTTTAGTTATATAAGGGAATTGATTGTGGGATGGAACGTAAGGCTCTTTTTACTCCTTATACCTTATGCCCTTCTGATCTGAGTCATCATCTTATCTTCTACGGGGATTAAGAACTAGGCTATCTCTTCTTTCTATCAGGATCACGTGTTACTAATCCGTACACTTATAAGATTGTTGATTCAAGCCCCAGTTCAGCTCCTACTACTTCCGTATGTTAACTGTTGATCTCGAAACCTTGATATTGTGCTTCTGAGTGGTTATGCCACCATTTTTGTGAATGTCTCAAATCTTTTCTGAGCATTTACAACCGTTATGCTGTCCGAGTCATCCCAGGTTTCCAAACAGTCTGATGCATTTGCAAATCCCTTCCTCCTGTTTCCGATGTGCCTTTGGTCAGATTAATCACACAAATCAGTGAGTTGAGGTACTTTACTGCCTCGAGCTTTATGTTGGAGTTATTATTATGACCCTAGGTGTCTTAGGGGATCATCTAGTAATTTAGCCATGATTTGTGTTCCTAGCGTGATGATTCTGGCCATCATTCTCGAAAGCATCCCGTGATGCTACTTAGTAGTAGGTATTCTATTCCTGGGTTTTTGAACCCGAGATTCACTCTACTTAATCATGTTGATAGTGTTTGCTAGTTCCTTCAGGATATTAGTAACCCTTGCATTAGTCCTCGAGGTCCGTGGTATTTCCTTCTTCCAAATACTATGAACCGTTTATGGCAGATGTTCCTCGCTGATCGAAAGATCACAATCAGAGTGCTCTCGATGGGTTCTCGGTTCTACATTGTAACTCTGCCAGTTCTACTTTTCTGCACGGGTTGTCCAGAAGAAACATGTGGAATTCGTTCGACATGCTAAACCATGCATCCACAACTCAGGAAATCATAAGTTCCTTTGAGTTGTCTCTCTTTAGTTGCATTCTGACCCTCGTCTATCAATTGATAGTCAAGAGTATGCGTGCGCTCGTTTATCGATGCCTATTACTCTTGTGGTCCGTCAAGCCATTCTATCGCAGAACGACTAGGAGAAACAAACTCCAGTACCTCTTCCATATCCAGGATTGGGTCAAAGAAGTTGTGCTCCGCAGATCAAATTGCTAATCCAGCTTTTGTTCTGTTCTACCTTGGAGTATTACCATCTTTAAATCGGGATTGTTATAGGAATTGCACACCATCCTATGAACTCCTGGTACAGTGATACTTCTTGTCATCATTAGTCATTCCTCGGTCTTCGTGTTGATGCAACCGGAATACCGACAAATGAATTGTGATGTGTGAAATCAATACGCCTAGCAACCTCGTTGCTGGGTAGTTAAAAGACAATAATTTTATTCTTAGTGTGTTGGTTATTGAATCATCATTCTAAGATTGATCGTGCTACCTAGTCCATTCTCCTGGTTCACTCCTCGATCGATGAGTTAGGATTATTTCAAATTCTTGCTCTATTGATCATATCGTCTTGCCCTGAAAAGCAAGATTGTTCTCGAGCTTAGTAACATACCGGTGGCTCGTGATTTTCTGAATATCTTCTCAGAAGTATTACCAGGTTGTCACCTGACCGCTATGTTGAGCTCGTGATCAAGTTGGTTTCTTGTGAACCACCTTCTCTCCAAGAATCGGTGTTAGATATCCCTGAGCTAGTTGGTTAAGCTAAACAATAACTTGGAGGGTTGGAAGATAAAAGCTTGCCTGACTTAGTTCGTTCCAAAGGGATATTCTTGTGTAGTGTGTGTTGAAGAAAGATGATATCTTCATCGATTGGTCCCTGTGATCAGTTGCTGGACCTATTGTCTTATCAATCCTTTGATTTGAGTGTGGGCTATCGTCAAATCAAGTCAGAACCAACGATGTTCGTAATGTTGTCTTACTCGTGGTTGATCCCTCGAGCATACACCATTATATCTTTTGGGGCTGACCAATGCTATCACCGTGTTCACACGATGGTGGAAGTCCAGTGATATGGAAATTCCGATGAGTTGTTGTTGAGCCCATTGACAACATTCTTATCTCCTCCATGATGTTGTTGAACATTAAGTTAGTGTTGGAAACTTTTGAAAGCATTTTCTTCATGCCCCGTTCATGAAGTATATGTTTGGATAAAAGAAGTGACTTCCTTTGATTCACGTGCATTTGATGTAAGTTGCCGACGTGAATTCGAGAAAGCATGTTTTTGCCTCCTCTGGAACCATCCCAAGTCAGTTATGCACGTGCGAAGTATTCTGTGGTTTGATAGACTGATCATCTTCATTCCATATGTGTATCCTAGCACATCAAGCCACCGACTGATTTGTTCAAGGAGAAGGAGTATCTTCATAAGAGCTAATCCGGACTTATGAAAGAACTTCGATATCCTCGATGATGGCTCCCAACCAGAACTCGGTAGTGTTTTATTGTAAAACTACCATGTGGGCATGCTTGTCTGGAACAACGTGTTCACATGTTTGTAGCAGAACCAGCTCATGTTTTGGAGCTTGCTATCGTAGTTCATTTCCGAGAATCTCGCAACGTCATCTCGTCGATTTGTGTTGCAAACTTTCATTTTTCTTCCTAGACTCGATGAGTCTGGAATATCCTGACACCAACCAGATCTGAGTCTCAGGCAGATATGATGGTTGGAACATTTCCCAAGAACTATAATATTGGTCCCTCGATAACCGGTAAAGTGGATGTCGTGGCCAACACACGCAGCCGGAAGACCTATTATTGTAGTATCTTGGTTGAGGAAGTTAGCCACCTCCCCATAAGGATTTCGTAGGATTTACCTCCGTAACTGTTCCTTATGGATTCTATTGCTCCCGAAGTCCGACCTTTACTTGATGTTTTAGATATCAAACCATATCTATGAATGGGTTATACTAGCACATCAAGGAGAACATTAGAAGCGGAGTGCTAAATGTCTCTCGGTCGATCATCCAGATTTTATTTGCTTGGCCTCGCTAAGGTGAAATCTGAGAAAGTGTTATCCTCCTTCACATCTGCATCGTCCATCGCTATTCATCATGGTAGTATGTTGTGTTGTCAGCACCCTTGACGCGGTTGTTGATAAAACCTTGATGATTGTGGAAATGCTCAAGTTCTTGAGAGCACGCACAAGCGCTACGTCTTATCATCGGCACTAGCTGGGATTGCCCCAGATTTCCTCGGTTATGCTATAACCACTCCAACAGTGAATTCACTCTCTATTGTTGGGTTCTTCCCCAGTTACCAGAATCATTCCCAGCATTTGCATTTTGTTCCTAGCCTGCACCGCCAATGTGCCATTCTACCATGGGTCTCTTCCACCTCCGGTGATAAGCAAATTCATCCATTACGTTGTCTTCAACAAGGTAATCCACATCATCCAAGTCCGAGTATGCCATTCTACCGACCCCCTACAAATGATCGCTTGTGATTGCTTTAGGCTGGTATAAAGAGTTTTCAATGATCTTTGAATCAAAGGTAATTCTTTTTGCCACTTAAGGGGATAATCTACGAATCACCCTCCTTCAGGATGTTTCGTCGTGGTATCATGGCAACTCAACTTCTCGCTACGTGGACAATCGTTTACCACCTTCTTAGGTGTGGAATCGTTGTCTACCTAGTGAACCTTCGTCATCCGTTTCTTTCCACCCCTCTTGATGTGTATCTCGTGTCTCAACCCGAGAGATGGTCCTATGCCTCATTCCGTGAGTTGTTTGATCTTCAAGAAGATCGACCCTTCTAGAGTCTCCTTCCCTCCATGTCATGTTGGCAGGATTTCTCAGAGCAAGACATCAAGACAATGATGGTGAATGAATCAACGTTCAACTGAAGTGCACCCTGGATCGTGAAGATTATACTAGTTGCGTTTCCCTTTCACCTTACCTTACGCTTGAATCTCGAGACGAGATTCTTGTTTAGTGGGGGTGAGTTGTCACATCCCTAGCTTCTGGTAATGCACTAGGCTAGACCTCTTGCTGCATCATGTTTAGATTCAAATGAAACTTGAATTGAGGAATTTTCAAAGCCTCAGAAACCTCTAAAAATAACCAACATTTAAATTCTCTCAATGTGTCCAAGAAAATGTTCCTGATATCCTCTGGAAATTTTGGCAAGAGGTAAAATCCAAACAAATAATTTTGGTGTCTCAGAAACATTTAATTTGGGGCATTTGAATTAAAGCAATAATTATTTGAATTGGATTTATATCTACTATTAAATAAATATAGGTCCAATAATTCTGAAATATTTTGTGGAGCATTGTTTTAATTCTTTTAGCTCCTAAAAATATTGTCAGAAGCAAAATAAATTGAATTGGTTTCAAAACCAAATTCAAAACAAACCTGCAAAATAGAAAATAGAGTTAAAACAAAACAGAGAACAAAAAAAAAAGAGCAAGCCCACCTGGCCTTACCCGCGCAGCCACCAGAGCCGGCCCAGCTCCCCCCCCTGGCCGGCCCAGCCCACCAGCGCCTTCCCTGTCGTCTTCCTCCCCGGACAGGAGGACGAGCGCGTGCCCGCCGCGCGCTGGCCACGCGCCTCGCCAGCTCCTGCTTACCGCTCTCCCCCGACGCTCTGGACGCCCTGGACGTCGACACGCGGCCTCCCCGACCGCCCCTCACTCTCTCCCGAGCTCTCCCCCTCCTCTGTTTCTCTCTCCCTCTCGTGCCGAGCGCAGCCGTCGCCACCGACGCCGATTGCCGCAACCACCGTGCTCCCCACGCCTCACCGACGCCCCAGGGAGCTCCGCCTCGACCCCCTCCTTCCTCCCCACCGACCCACGGCCCTCCGGAAGCCCTGCAACGCCGTCACCATCGCCGTTCCGTCGCCGGCCACCGAAGCTCCCCTCCGTCGATTCGCCGGACCCCGTGCCTCCCCTGCCTCGCCAGCAGCACCAGAAGAACCGCGGTGAGCCCTCGACCCGATTCCCCCTCTCCCCGTGCCCCACCTCCCTCTCTAGCTAGCCCCACCACTTTGCCCGAGAATCTCTCGCCGCCGGCCATGGCGTGGCCGTGGCCACAGCCACCCCAGCTCGTATCCGAGCCCACTGACGTGCTCACCGTGATCTCAGGAGTCCGTAGCACGCCCCAGCTCCTCCTGCCGTGCTCCCTAACCCCGACCCCGAGATTGCCCGAACCCCGGCAGCCGCAAAGGAGCTCGCCGCCGGCAGCTCCGGCCACCCCGCGCCTCCCGCATGCCTCCTTTGGATGCGCGCAAGCAAGGGCAACCCTCTGGTGCCCTTGGCTTGGCCCAAAACCGCTCGCAGCGCCACTCCGGCGAGCTCCCGCCGCAGTTTTGGTCGTCGCCGGCCGAACTCCGGCGACTGCCGACGTGGCACGCCTAATTAGCACTAATGACGCCTAAACACCCCCCCCACAGCCACTGACAGTGGGCCCCGTAGTGGGTCAAAGCCCGGGTCAACGCGGGATTAGCCCCTGTGTCACTGACGTGTGGACCCCACACGTCAGGTTTGACCCGAGCCAGCCCAGTTGACCCTGCTGACGTCACTGTGACGTGGGGCTGACGCAATAAGTATTTTCTGGATTTAAAAATAATCAGGAAATTCCAGAAAATAGCTAAATCTTCAATAAATCATAGAAATTCAACCGTAACTCCAAATTAAATAATTTATATATGAAAAATTATCAGAAAAATTCAAGGAATCCATCTGTACCATTTTCATGCATGTTAGAACAACTTATCACTACTGTTTAGGGCAAATGAAGTAAATGACATTTAAATAACCACATATGGAGTTTGAATTTGAATCTTGGATTCAAACCAACTTCATTTAATCTGGTTTTAGGTGCATTAGCCCAAAACACATTCATTTTGCCATGTCATGATCATGCATCATATTGTGCATTGCATTGATTGTGTTCCTTTCTGTGTTGCCGGTATTTGTCCCCTCTCGATAGACGTGATACCGATGATGTGATCGTTGACACTGATGAAGACTCAATGTTATCTTCAGAAGTGCCAGGCAAGCAAAACCCCCTTGTTCATTCCGATAAAATCCCACTCTCTCGCTCCTGCTCTCTTTTACTGCATTAGGACAACAACGACATATTTGATACTTGCTGCGGTAGCTGAACCCTTTATCCTTTGCATGACCTGTCATTGCCACAGTAAATAGATGAAACCCACTAGCATGAGTAGGAGTTGTTTGAGCCCTGATGTGCCTACTCATTCATGCTTGTTTGTCATGCCTGCTACTGCTTAGAGTTGAGTCAGGTCTGATTCATCGGGGATGAATCAGAGGCGTGTGAACATGTCCTACTGTGTGTGAGCTAAGTGTGTGAACACGATTTGGTAAAGGTAGCGGTGAGAGGCCATGTAGGAGTACATGGTGGGTTGTCTCATTGCAGCCGTCCTCAGGAACTGAGTTCTGTGTTTGTGATCCATGACCAGCTACTACCACACATTGGAATGCTTAAGTGCCCCTCTCGACTTATTAATCAACATGATCTCTGTCCAGGAGTTGCAACTAGTTTCTGGTGTTTGTAGGTAGTGTTAGTAGTCTACCAAGTGGCACCCGGTACAGGTGGGCTTGGGACAGACTAGGCACCGTGGCACGGTGTACCAAGTGGCACCCGGTTGGTGGGCTTGGGAACCCTGCACACATCGTTTGGGGCCGTGAGCGACACCCCGGCCGGATCTCCTTGCGGATGGAACCCGAATAGGCGATAAACCTGGACTAGAGACTTGTTCGGTTAGTCAGGTCGTGGCCGACTCCCTCGCCCGGTTTCCGCTTGAAGGTTGCCGAGGTACATGACGTGTACAGGGCGGTAAGTGGCGGGAGCGTGTGTGAAGAAGTACACCCCTGCAGGGTTATCATCATCTATTCGAATAGCCGGATTCCTCGGATATGGAAACTTGGACCCCTTGTATAGTTCATAGACAAGTGAAAGTGGATACTCTAAAACACGCAAGATAAGCGTGAGTGCTATGGATGGCGTTCTCGTAGGGAGACGGGAGCGGATCCATAGTGGTGTATTGGTTGGTGAATATGTGGACTCGTGTGCGCCACCTCAAAAGAGTTACATTGCAGTCGTAGTTCAGGATAGCCACCGAGTCAAAGCTGGCTTGCTGCAGTCAAACTCCACCATCCCCTTTGTTGATAATAATGCATATGTAGATAGATCTGATGTAAGTCTTGCTGGGTACATTTGTACTCACGTTTGCCTATTTTATGTTTTTGCAGAGAGACTTCAGTCTCACTAGTAGTTCCACGTGGACTTCGACGTTTAGCTTGATACCTCAGCTACGATCTTGTGCCCTCGGCAGGATCTGATAGATAGTCAGGCTTCTCAGCCTTTTTCATTTATAGATGTCTGTACTCAGACATGATAGCTTCCGCTTGTGCTTTGACTTGTATGCTCTGACTGTTGGGTCATGAGACCCATGTTTGTAATATCTCGCTCCTCGGAGCCTATTGAATAAATTACTTGAGTCGTAGAGTCATGTTGTGATGCCATGTTGTATTTGCACATATCGAGCATATTGTGTGTATGTTATTGAAATGCTTGGTATGTGTGGGATCTGACCATCTAGTTGTTTATCTTTAGTAGCCTCTCTTACGGGGAAATGTCTCCTAGTGTTTCCACCGAGCCATGGTAGCTTGCTACTGCTCCGGAACACTTAGGCTGGCCGGCATGTGTCCTTCTTCGTTCCTGTGTCTGTCCCTTCGGGGAAATGTCACGCGATGAATACCGGAGTCCTGTTAGCCCGCTACAGCCCGATTCACCGGAGTCCTGCTAGCCCAGTGCTACAGCCTGGTTTCACTCGCTGATGACCGACACGTTCGATGCTGGGTCATGGATGCCTGTCCCTGTAAGTTTGTGCCACTTTGGGTTCACGACTAGTCATGTCAGCCCGGGCTCCTTATCATATGGATGCTAGCGACACTATCATATACGTGAGCCAAAAGGCGCAAACGGTCCCGGGCAAAGGTAAGGCGACACCCGTGGGGATACCGTGCGTGAGGCCGCAAAGTGATATGAGGTGTTACCGGCTAGATCGATGTGACATCGAGTCGGGGTCCTGACATCGGCTTCCGTGTTGTTGCCGGAATGCCGACGGGTGAACTATGATGTGTGAAATTAGTACCCCTAGCAACTAGTTGCTTGGTAGTAAATGGACAATAATTTCATTCTTAGTGTGTTGGTTCTTGAATCATCATTCTAAGATAGATCATGCTACCTAGTCCATATTTCCGGGTGCACTCATCAACCAAGGAGTTAGGATTGTGACAATCCCTCGCTCCTTGATCATATCGTCTTGTCCTGAAAAGCAAGATTGTTCTCGAGCTTAATAACATATCGGTGGTTTGTGATTTTCCGAATATCTTCTCGGAAGTATTACCAGGTTGTCACCTGACCGCTATGTTGAGTTCGTGATCAAGATGGTTTCCTGTAAACCACCCCTTCTCCAGGAATCTGTGTGGGATACCCCTGAGCTAGGTGGTCAAGCTAAACAACAACTTGGAGAGTTGGAAGATAAAAACTTGTCTAACTTAGTTCATGTTAAGGGATATCCTTTTGTGCGTGTGTGATGAACAGAGATGACATCTTCATTGATTGATCCTCGTGGTCAATTGCTGGATCTATTATCTTATCCAATCTTTGATTTGAGTATGGGCTATCGTCAAATCAAATCAGAACCAACGATATTCATAATGTTGTCTTACTCGTGGTTTTCCCTCGAGCATACACCATTATATTCTTTGGTCCGACCAATGCTATCACCGTGTTCACTTAACTATGGAATTCCTTTTATATGGAAACCTGGATGAATTGTTGTTGAGCCCATCGACAACATCCTTGTCTCCTCCATGATTTTGTTGAACATTAAGCTAGTGTTGGAAACTTTTGAAAGCATTTCTTCATGCTAGCTCATGAAGCATATGTCGGATGTAAGAAGTGACTTTCTCTAATTCATGTGCATTTGATGTAAGTTGCCGCCGTGAATTCGAGGAAGTTTGTTTTTTGCTCCTCTAGAATCATCCCAAGTTAGTCATGCATGTGCGAAGTATTCTATGGTCTGAAAGACTGATCATCTTCTTTCCATATGTATCCCCTAGCACACCAAGCCACTGATTGTTTTGTTCAAGGAAAGGAAGTTCCTTCTTAAGAGCATGCCTTATGCAAGGACTTCAATATCCTCGATTATGGTTCCCCACCTGAACTCGGTAGTGTTTTATTGTAAGACTACCATGTGATAATGTTTTGTCTGGGACAACGTGTTCACATGTTTGTAGCAGAACCAGCTCATGTTTTGGAGCTTGCTATCGTAGTTCATTCCCCGAGAATCTCGCAACGTCATCTCGTCGATTTGTGTTGCCAACTTTCATTTTTCTTCCTAGACTTGATGAGTCTGGAATGTCCTGACACCAACCAGATTTGAATCTCAGGCAGATATGATGGTTGGAACATTTCCCAAGAACTATAATATTGGTCCCTCGATAACCGGTAAAGTGGATGTCATGGCCAACACACCCAGCCGGAAGACCTATTATTGTAGTATCTTGATTGCAGAAGTTGGCCACCTCCCCATGAGGATTTCGTAGGATTTACTCCCTAGTTGTCCTTATGGATTTTTGTGTTCCGAAGTCCGACCTTTTACTTGATGTTCTAGATACCAAACCATAATTGTCTATGGATTACGCTAGCACATCAAGGAGAACATTAGAAGCGGAGTGCTAAATGTCTCTCGGTCGATCATCCAGATTTTGTTCCCTTGGCCCCGCCAAGGTGAAATCTGAGAAGGTGTTATCTTCTTTTGCATCTGCATCTTCCATCACCATTCATCATGGTAGTAAGTTATGTTACCAGGATCCTTGACACGGATATTGGTAAAACCTTGAGGAATAATGGAAATGCTCAAGTTCTTGAGAGCACGCACAAGCGCTAGGTGTTATCATCGGCACTAACTGGGATTGCTCTCAGTTTCTTCGGTTATGCTATAACTTTTCAAATAGTGGACCCACTCTCTTCTGTTGAGCTTCTCCCTAGTTACTAAAATCATCCCTTGTGTTGTTTTCAACAAGGTAATCCACATCATCCATTTTAATCCGGGTATGCCATTCTACCGAACCCCTCCAAATGGTCGCTCGAGAATTGCCTTAGGTTGGTATAAAAGATTTTCAATGATCTCTGAATCAAAGGTAATTCTTTTTGCCACTTAAGGTAATAATCTACGAATCACCCTCCTCCAGGATGTTCCCCTGTGGCATCATGGAAACTCAACTCCTCGCTATGTTGACAACCGTTCACCACCCTTTTAAGCGTGGAATTGTTGTCTACCTAGTGAACCCTCGTCATTTGTTCCACTCCATCCCTCTAGATGTGTGTTTTGTGTCTCAGCTCGAGTGGTGTTACTATGCCTCATTCTGCGAGTTGATCCTAAGTTGTTCGATCTTCGAGAAGATCGATCCTTCTAGAGTCTCCTTCTCCTCTCGTGGTCGTTTTGGCTGGAGTTCTCAGAGCAAGACGACAAGGCAAAGATCGTGATTGAATCAACGTTCGTTTGAAGTGCAACCTGGATCGTGAATATTGTGTTAGTTTGCATTCCCCCTTCATCTTACCCTACGCTTGAATCTCGGGACGAGATTTTTGCTTAGTGGGGGTGAGTTGTCACATCCCTAGCTTCTGGTGCTGCCTAGTGTTTGCATCTTGCTTGCATCATGTTTAAATTTTTGAAACTTGAATTGAGGAATTTTGAAAGCCTCAGAAATTAAATAAAAGTAGGGCAAAAACCCTAAAAATCTCATTCGTTGTTTCCAAAATGCTCTTCATAGATGTTTAATATTTTTGGCAAGGGTTTTGATCCAAACCAAAAATAATGAACATTTTAAAAGGATTTATTTTTGGGACTTTGAATTTAAATTAATAGCTATTTGAATTTGAATTATATTCATACCATTAGAATATAATTTCAAATACCCCTGATATGTTTTATGAGCTTTTGGAAAAGTCCATATAGCAAAATAAAAATATTCAGAGGAGTTTTTGACATTGTTTGAATTTTTTTAAATTCAAAACAATGGCAAAAGATATTAATAAAAGAAAACAGAACAATAAAACAGAGCAGAGAAAACTTACCTGTCGCCAGCAACCGGCCCAGCTCATGTGCTGGCAGCCCACCTGTGCGGCCCAGCCCACCAGGCGCCTCCCCCTGTCACCTTCCTCCTCGTGCCAGTAGGCAGAGGAGGGACACCGCGACGCCGCCGAGCTCGCCACGCCACCACCCTGCCTGGCTGCCTCCTCCTCTCCCTGGGCGTCTTCCGTAGCTCCACGCCACCCCCTGGAACCCCTCCCGCTCTCTCCCTCTCCCTCGTTCCCCTCCTCTGTTTCGCTCTCACACGCACGGCCGAACGCCGCCGCCGCCGTTCGCCATAGCCGTAGCCGCAGCCATCCTCGAGCCTCTCTGACACGCCCACGAGCTCCGCCTCGTCCCTCTCTTCCTCCTCACCGAGCCGCCCGACGCCGGAAGCCCCTGGACGTCGCAAGCACCGCCGTTCCCCTTGTCGGCCACCGGAGATCGTCGCCGTCGATTTGCTGCCTCCGGTGCCTCCCCGAGCTCGCCGTCTGCTCCAGTCAACTCCTCGTGAGCTCCTCTTCTCTTCCCCTCACTCCGTGCACTTGATTTCGTCCCCTAGCTAGCTGCCCCGCCGAACCCGAGCTCCGGCCGCCGCCATGGACGGTGAGCTTCGTGCTCCTGAGCTCCTCCACCTGCGCTCGTTGCCTCCGAGTGCTCCTGATGACCCCAGTAACCTGTAGAGCCCCTCAACTGATCTCGCCGTGCCGTGTAACGCCGAACCCGAGCACGCCCGAGCTCCGGCCGCCGCTGCCGAGCTCGAGGCCATCGTCTCCGGCCGCCCTAGCTGCTGCTACTTGCTGAAACGGGCGTGGGTGAGCTCCAGCTCTCCGTAGCCGCTCTCCTCCGTCCATTTGGACGCCAGAGGAGCGAGCCCGAGCCCTCCGCCGCGCCTGTTGCCACCGGCGACGAACCGCCGGCGGATTAGACCCTGTTGACCAGGGGTTTGACCTCCCCTGGGTCGATGACAGGTGGGGCCAGCCCCCTGTTAATTAGTTTAGTTTATTCTAACTTATTTAGCCACTGTTTCACTAACATGTGGGCCCAGCCCTGCTGACATTTTCGTTAGTATTAGTTTAACCCTAATCAACCCAGTTAACCAACTAAGTCACTGACCAGTGGGCCCCACTGGTCAGGTTTGACCTGAACCCGCCCTGTTGACCTGATGACGTCAGGGTGATGTCATGCTGACGCGGTAAATGTTTTCTGGAGTTTTAAATAAATCAGAAATGATTTATTTATTTCAGAAAATATCCAAAACTTCAAAATTCATAGAAATTCAACCGTAACTCCAAATGAAATAATTTATATATGAAAAATGATCAGAAAAATCCAATCTATCCATCTGTACTATTTTCATGCTTGTTAGAACAACTTATAGCTGCTGTTTAGCACAAATCATATAAATGACATTTGAATTTCACATATCGAGTTTGGTTTTGAACTTAGGGTTCAAACCAACTTCATTTAACTTTGTTGCTAGCTGCATTAGCTCAAACCACAACATATTTCCATGTCACACTCATGCATCATATTGTTGCATTGCATTGATTGTGTTCTTTCTCTGTTGCCGGTGTTTGTCCCCTCTCGATAGACGTGGTTCGACAATGAGTTCGATGACACCGATGAAGAGCTATACTATCTTCAGAAGTGCCAGGCAAGCAAAACCCCCTTGTTCATTCCGATACAATCCCACTCTCTCGCTCATGCTCTCTTTTACTGCATTAGGACAACACCGATTCAACTGTTACATGCTGTGGTAGTTGAACCCCTTTATCCTCTGCATGACCTGTCATTGCCACAGTAAATAGATGAAACCCACTAGCATGAGTAGGAGTTGTTTGAGCCCTGTTGTGCCTACTCATTCATTCTTGTTTGTCATGCCTGCTACTGCTTAGAGTCGAGTCAGGTCTGATTCATCAGGGATGAATCAGAGGTGTGTGAACATGTCCTACCGTTGAGAGCTAAGTGTGTGAACACGATTTGGTAAAGGTAGCGGTGAGAGGCCATGTAGGAGTACATGGTGGGTTGTCTCATTGCAGCCGTCTTCAGGAACTGAGTTCTGTGTTTGTGATCCATGACCAGTTACTACCACACATTGGGTTCCGGTAACTCGACCCCTCTCAACTTATTAATCAACATGATCTCTGTCCAGGAGTTGCAACTAGTTTCTGGTGTTTGTAGGTAGTGTTAGTAGTCTACCAAGTGGCACCCGGTACAGGTGGGCTTGGGACAGACTAGGCACAGTGGCACGGTGTACCAAGTGGCACCCGGATGGTGGGCTTGGGAACCCTGCTCACATCGTTTGGGGCCGTGAGCGACACCCCGGCCAGATCTCCTTGCGGATGGAACCCGAATAGGCGATAAACCTGGACGAGAGACTTGTATGATTAGTCAGGTCTTGGCCGACTCCCTCGCCCGGCTTCCGCTTGAAGGTTGCCGAGGTACATGACGTGTACAGGGCGATAAGTGGCGAGAGCGTGTGTGAAGAAGTACACCCCTGCAGGGTTATCACTATCTATTCGAATAGCCGGATTCCTCGGATATGGAAACTTGGACCCCTTGCATAGTTCATAGACAAGTCAAAGTGGATACTTTAAAATATGCAAGATAAGCGTGAGCGCTATGGATGGCGTTCTCATAGGGAGACGGGAGCGGATCCATAGTGGTGTATTAATATGGTGAATATGTGGACTCGTGTGTGCCACCTCAAAAGAGTTACTTGCAGTCGTAGTTCAGGATAGCCACCGAGTCAAAGCTGGCTTGCTGCAGTTAAACCCCACCATCCCCCTTGTTGATAATGATGCATATGTAGTTAGATCTGATGTAAGTCTTGCTGGGTACATTTATACTCACGTTTTCCTATTTTATGTTTTTGCAGAGATTTCAGTCTCGCTAGTAGTTTCGCGTGGACTTCGACGTTTAGCTTGTTACCTCAGCTATGATCTTGTGCCCTCGGCAGGATCTGGTAGATAGTCAAGCTTCTCAGCCTTTTTCATTTGTAGATGTCTGTACCCAGACATGTTAAGCTTCCGCTTGTGCTTTGACTTGTATGCTCTGATTGTTGGGTCATGAGACCCATGTTTGTAATATCTCGCTCCTCGGAGCCTGTTGAATAAAATACTTGAGTTGTAGAGTCATGTTGTGATGCCATGTTGTATTTGCACATATCGAGCATATTGTGTGTATGTTATTGAAATGCTTGGTATGTGTGGGATCTGACTATCTAGTTGTTTATCCTTAGTAGCCTCTCTTACCGGGAAATGTCTCCTAGTGCTTCCACTGAGCCATGGTAGCTTGCTACTGCTCCGGAACACTTAGGCTGGCCGGCATGTGTCCTTCTTCGTTCTTGTGTCTGTCCCTTCGGGGAAATGTCACGCGATGAATACCGGAGTCCTGTTAGCCCGCTACAGCCCGGTTCACCGTAGTCCTGCTAGCCCAGTGCTACAGCCTGGATTCACTCGCTGATGACCAACACGTTCGATGCTGGGTCATGGATGCCTGTCCCTGTAAGTTAGTGCCATTTTGGGTTCACGACTAGCCATGTCAGCCCGAGTTCTTTGTCATATGGATGCTAGCGACACTATCATATACGTGAGCCAAAAGGCGCAAACGGTCCCGGGCCAGGTAAGGTGGCACCCGTGGGAATACCGTGCGTGAGGCCGCAAAGTGATATGATGTGTTACATGCTAGATCGATGTGGCATTGAGTCGGGGTCCTGACAACAGGTTATTGATGTGTGCCTTACTAGTGTTTATAGTAGCCCCTGAGTATTTGATACTTGTTCAGTTGCTAAGATTAGTAACTCGAAACAGGAGTTATATAAACAGAGACTAGTTGAAGGGGAAGTGACGATGAGTGTTGGAAGTGGTTCCAAGATTGATATGATCATCATCGCACACTCCCTATACTTTCGGGATTAGTGTTAAACCTAAATAAATGTTATTTGGCGTTTGCGTTGAGCATGAATATGATTTGATCATGTTTATTGCGATACGGTTATTCATTTGAAGTTAAAGAATAATTTTCATTCTGTACATGAATAAGACCTTCGATGGTTATACACCCAATGAAAATAGTTTGTTGGATCTCGATCATAGTGATACACATATTCATAATATTGATGCCAAAAGATGCAAAGTTAATAATGATAGTGCAACTTATTTGTGGCACTGCCGTTTGGGTCATATCGGTGTAAAGCGCATGAAGAAACTCCATAAAGATGGATTTTCGGAATCATTTGGTTATGAATCATTTGATGCTTGCGAACCGTGCCTTTTGGGCAAGATGACTAAAACTCCGTTCTCCGGAACAATGGAACAAGCTACTGACTTATTGGAAATAATACATACCGATGTATGCGGTCCAATGAGTGTTGATGCTTGTGGCAAGTATCGTTATTTTCTGACCTTCACAAGATTATTTGAGCATATATGGGTATATCTACTTGATGAAACATAAGTCTGAAATAGTTGAAAGGTTCAAAGATTTTCAGAGTGAAGTGGAAAAATCATCATAACAAGAAAATAAAGTTTCTACGATCTGATCCGGAGACGAATATTTGAGTTACGAGTTTGGTCTTCAATTAAAACAATGTGGAATAGTTTCACAGCTCACACCACCTGGAACACCACAACGTTATGGTGTGTCCGAACGTCGTAACCGCACTTTATTGGATATGGTGCGATCTATGATGTCTCTTACTGATTTACCATAATCGTTTTGGGGTTATGCATTAGAGACAGCTGCATTCACGTTAAAAGGGCACCATCTAAATCCGTTGAGACGACATCGTATGAACTATGGTTTAGAAGTAAACCTAATCTGTCGTTTCTTAAAGTTTGGAGTTGCGATGCTTATATGAAAAAGGTTTTCAACCGGATAAGCTCGAACCCAAATCGGAGAAGTGCGTCTTCATAGAATACCCAAAGGAAACTGTTGGGGTACTCCTTCTATCACAAATCCAAAGGCAAAACATTCGTTGCTAAGAATGGATCCTTTCCAGAGAAGGAGTTTCTCTCGAAAGAAGTGAGTGGGAGGAAAGTAGAACTTGATGAGGTAACTGTACCTGCTCCCTTATTGGAAAGTAGTTCATCACAGAAATCTGTTCCTGTGACTACTACACCAATTAGTGAGGAAGTTAATGATGATGATCATGAAACTTCAGATTAAGTTACTACAGAACCCCGTAGGTCTTCCAGAGTAAGATCCGCACCAGAGTGGTACGGTAATCCTGTTCTGGAAGTTATGTTACTAGACCATGACGAACCTACGAACTATGAAGAAGCGATGGTGAGCCCAGATTCCGCAAAATGGCTTGAGGCCATGGGATCTGAGATGAGATCCATGTATGAAAACAAAGTATGGACTTTGATTGACTTGCCCAATGATCGGCAAGACATTGAGATTAAATGGATCTTCAAGAGGAAGACGGACGCTGATAGTGTTACTATCTACAAAGCTAGAATTGTCGCAAAAGGTTTTTGACAAGTTCAAGGTGTTTACCATGATGAGAGTTTTTCACTCGTATATATGCTTAAGTCTGTCTGAATCATGTTAGCAATTGCCGCATTTTATGAAATCTGGCAAATGGATAAACAAAACTGCATTCCTTAATGGTTTTCTTAAAGAAGAGTTGTATATGATGCAACCAGAAGGTTTTGTCAATCCGAAAGGTGCTAACAAATTGTGCAAGCTCCAGTGATCCATCTATGGACTGGTGCAAGCATCTCGGAGTTGGAATATACGCTTTGATGAGTAGATCAAAGCATATGGTTTTATACAGACTTTTGAAGAAGCCTGTATTTACAAGAAAGTGAGTGGGAGCTCTGTAGCATTTCTAATATTATATGTGGATGACATATTGTTAATTGGAAATGATATGGAAATTCTGGATAGCATGAAAGGATACTTGAATAAGAGTTTTTCAAAGCAAGACCTCGGTGAAGCTACTTACACATTGAGCATCAAGATCTATATAGATAGATCAAGACGCTTGATAAGATTTTTCAATGAGTACATACCTTGATAAATTTTTGAAATAGTTCAAAATGGAATAGTCAAAGAAGGAGTTCTTGCCTGTGTTACAAGGTGTGAAGTTGAGTAAGACTCAAGACCCGACCATTGCAGAAAATAGAAGGAGAATGAAAAGACATTCCCTATGCCTTAGTCATAGGTTCTATAAAGTATGCTATGCTGTGAACCAGACCTATTGTATACCTTCCTCTGTGTTTGGCAAAGGAATACAATTTTGATCTAATAAGTAGATCACTGGACATGGGTCAAGAATATCCTTAGTGAGGTCTAAGGAGATGTTTCTCGATTATGGAGGTGATAAAAGAGTCCGTCGTAAAAGTTACAATGATGCAAGCTTTTACACCAATCCAGATGACTCTAAGTCTCAATCTGGATACATATTGAAAGTGGGAGGAATTAGCTAGAGTAGCTCCATGCAGAGCATTGTGGACATAGAATATTTGCGAAATACATACGGCTCTGAATATGACAGACTCGTTGACTAAGCTTCTCTCACGAGCAAAACATGATCATACCTTAGTACTCTTTTGGGTGTCAATCACATAGCGATGTGAACTAGATTATTGACTCTAGTAAACCTTTTGGGTGTTGATCACATGATGATGTGAACTATGGGTATTAATCACATGCAGATGTGAATATTGGTGTTAAATCACATAGCGATGTGAACTAGATTATTGAGTCTAGTGCAAGTGGGAGACTGAAGGAAATATGCCCTAGAGGCAATAATAAAGTTATTATTTATTTCCTTATTTCATGATAAATGTTTATCATTCATGCTAGAATTGTATTAACCGGAAACATGATACATGTGTGAATACATAGACAAACATATAGTCACTAGTATGCCTCTACTTGACTAGCTCATTAATCAAAGATGGTTATGTTTCCTAACCATAGACATGTGTTGTCATTTGATTAATGGGATCACATCATTAGGAGAATGATGTGATTGACATGACCCATTCCGTTAGCCTAGCACTTGATCGTTTAGTATGTTGCTATTGCTTTCTTCATGACTTATACATGTTCCTGTAACTATGAGATTATGCAACTCCCGTTTACCGGAGGAACACTTTGGGTGCTACCAAACATCACAACATAACTGGGTGATTATAAAGGAGTACTACAGGTGTCTCCAAAGGTACATGTTGGGTTGGCGTATTTCGATATTAGGTTTTGTCACTCCGATTGTCGGAGAGGTATCTCTGGGCCCTCTCGGTAATGCACATCACTATAAGCCTTGCAAGCAATGTGACTAATGAGTTAGTTGCGGGATGATGCATTATGTAACGAGAAAAGAGACTTGCAGGTAACGAGATTGAACTAGGTATTGGATACCGACGATCGAATCTCGGGCAAGTAACATACCGATGACAAAGGGAACAACGTATGTTGTTATGCGGTTTGACCGATAAAGATCTTCGTAGAATATGTGGGAGCCAATATGGGCATCCAGGTCCCGCTATTGGTTATTGACTGGAAACATGTTTCGGTCATGTCTACATAGTTCTCGAACCCGTAGGGTCCGCACGCTTAAGGTTTCGATGACATTTATATTATAAATTTATGAGTTTTGATGTACCGAAGGAGTTCGGAGTCCCGGATGAGATCGGGGACATGACGAGGAGTCTCAAAATGGTCGATACATAAAGATCGATATATTGGACGACTATATTCGGAGTTCGGAAAGGTTCCGAGTGATTCGGGTATTTTTCGGACTACCGGAGAGTTACGGGAATTCGCCGGGGAGTGCACGCAGCCCCCCTCTGGTCCGAATTGGACAAGGGGTGCGGCCCCCCCTTTCCTTCCTCCTCTCCCCCTCTTTCCCCCCTTCTCCTACTCCAACAAGGAAGGAGGGAGTCCTACTCCCGGTGGGAGTAGGACTCCCCTTGGCGCGCCCCTCCTAGGCCGACCGCCCCCTCCCCCCTTGCTCCTTTATATACGGGGGCAGGGGGGCACCTCTAGGAACAACGAGACACAAGTTGATCTATGGATCGTTCCTTAGCCGTGTGCGGTGCCCCCCTCCACCATATTCCACCTCGGTCATATCGTCGCGGAGTTTAGGCGAAGCCCTGCGCCAGTAGAGCATCATCATCGTCACCACGCCGTCGTGCTGATGGAACTCATCCCCGAAGCTTTGCTGGATCGGAGCCCGGGGATCGTCATCGAGCTGAACGTGTGCTGAACTCAGAGGTGCCGTACGTTCGGTACTTGGATCGGTCAGATCGTGAAGACGTACGACTACATCAACCGCGTTGTCATAACGCTTCCGCTTATGGTCTACGAGGGTACGTGGACAACATTCTCCCCTCTTGTTGCTATGCATCACCATGATCTTGCATGTGCGTAGGAAAATTTTGAAATTACTATGTTCCCCAACATCCGGCCCAAGGGCCGGAGAGGCGAGAGGAGGAGCTGCTTCGGCCGGCCATGGTGGAATGGATCTCTGTCGAGAGCGCTCTGATGAATACTCGCGGGGGGAAGGTGGTGTGAATTGGA
>NC_057810.1:650660617-650669433 GCF_018294505.1 Triticum aestivum
TTCGCATTCGTTTGACACGTGGAAGATGGTCATTATTGGGCACAGAAGATGAGGAGAGCAACACGCACCAGAAGCCGGACACTATCCGACAGGTACATGGAATTTGGAGAAGAACCCGCCTTGGAATACCGAAGACAAACTTGCGCGCCGGACTCGTCGTCATTGAAGCCTGGTTCGGGGGCTACTAAGGGACTCCTGGATTAGGGGGTGTCCGGATGGCCGGACTATGACCTTTGGCCGGACTCCCGGATTATGAAGATACAAGATTGAAGACTTCGTCCCGTGTCCGGATAGGACTTTCCTTGGCGTGGAAGGCAAGCTTGGCGATATGATATGAAGATCTCCTCCCATTGTAACCGACTCAGTGTAACCCTAGCCCTCTACGGTGTCTATATAAACCGGAGAGTTTTAGTCCGTAGGACGAACAACAATCATACCATAGGCTAGCTTCTAGGGTTTAGCCTCTCTGATCTCGTGGTAGATCAACTCTTGTACTACCCATATCATCAATATTAATTAAGCATGAGTAGGGTTTTACCTCCATCGAGAGGGCCCGAACCTAGGTAAAAACATCGTGTCCCTTGTCTCATGTTACCATCCGCCTAAACGCACAGTTCAGGACCCCCTACCCGAGATCCGCCGGTTTTGACACCGACAGTCATTGTTACCAACTAAATGAAACCCCGCACGTTGCTGCAGGACATATGCAATTTGCCCCAAAGTTAACATCAGGTTGGATTGCAATAATAGCTAGAAACATGTGAAGAACCTGAAGAACATGCTCCTATATTAGTAAAGGGAGCATGGGAGACAGAAGAGCTCAAACAACTACAACAGTATGAAAATCTCACAGGTGAAAATTTTGGCGTCATAACTACTATATCCAACAAACGACTGGGGAACGAAATAACAATTAAAGACAGTAAAACTGAGGCTAAACCCAGCCCTCTCACACCCTCTCCATATATGTCTGTCTGTTTTAGTGACTGAGGTGTTTCTGGCTGTCGGATCTGCTTTCTTTTTAGGGGTGGCCGTTGGATCTGCTGATCTACCAATCTCCATCGCAGTTTAAAATTCCTTGCCCAACTGTCCTAATGGGTTGTTGCTCCAGTAGAAAAAATGGAGCACTCTCATTAATTGGGCCACTTCCCCATCCCACTTAGTTAACCGACGGTGGTCCAGAGCACTCCTATTCGGCGCTTTCAGCGTCGATTAGGACTCCTGGCGCTCGCAGGCGACGTTAGCGGGCCCGCCCAGCAACATCCTCCAAAACCACACGCGAAAAGAAAAACAGTTGAAGAAGAAATATGGGAGAGATGGGATTCAGGGAAATATCTGGTACTCCCACCCCTAGGGTGCTCCCGGTGCTCCAAGCTCGGTAGCACATTTTAAAATGTTCAAAAAATTCTGAAAAAATCTAGCACATTGACACAACATCAATGTATGTTGTTAAACAAATTCAAATCAAAATTCAAAGCATTGCTCGAGAGACAAAAATGACAAAATGGACATCAATGTGATAATGTGCCTAAACTAAGCCCAACTTATATTGTGTACTATTTATTGTCGAATTTGTCATTTATGTTTCTCAAGCTATGTTTCGAATTTTGATTTCATATTTTTTTGACAACACACTTTGATGGTATGTCAATGTGCTGGATTTTTTTCAAAACATTTCAAACATTTAAAAATATGCTACAGAGTTTTGGAGCATCGGGAGTACCAGATATTTTCTCCGGTGGGATTTGTACCCGCATGGCAATTCTCGTCGGACGAAGTCTCTGCGAAAACCACTCGGCCAAGACCTATTAGTTGTCTATAATACGCGAACACCTCTATTTAATACTCCTTTCAGTACAAATATTAATATACACATATAAACCACCTGAAAAAATAAATTGTATTTTAAAAAATCATTATAGATTTGCAATAAAAATTTGACAGCAAGGTAAAAAAAATGAAAATTTAAAAAAGTTCATTGATTTTGAAAAAAGTTCATCAAACTTTGGAAAAACTTCAAGAATTTGGAAAAAAGGTTCATAAATTTTACAAAAAGTTCACCGATTTTGAAAAAAGTTCATCGATTTTTAAAATAAGTTCACGGATTTGAAAAATAGTTCATCGATTTTGAAAAAAAATTATGAATTTTTAAAAAAGTTCCCAAATTTGAAAAAAGTTAATGGATTTTGAAAAAAAAATACAAACTTGAAAAGAGTTTCCTATTTTTTAAAACGGTCATAATTTTGAAAAGTGTTAATCGATTTTGAATGATTTGAAAAATATTTCATTGATTATTAAAAAGAAATAGCGAAATTGAAAAAGTCCGCGCACTTATCAAAAGAGTAAGAAAAAAATAAAAAATAAAAATAAAAAACCGAACAAAACCGTTTGAAAAAACAGTAAATAATTAAACAAAAGAAGGCGAGGAGTCACGTTCAAAGAAGGTGGCTGGGTGGTTATCGCGGCTTTGTTGTAACCAGCAAGTCTCTGGTTCAACAGCGCCTACAGCGCCAAATAGGGAATGCCCCCATCCTCGTCTCCGAAAAAAAGCAGAGGGGAATAGAATGTACAGCTCATTAGGCAAATTTTCCACTCTTTTGATGTGGATGATATTTGCAAAATACCTCTCCCAAGAACCGAAGCAAAGGATTGCATTGCATGGCACTATCAAGAAAATGGAATCTTTACAGTGAGGAGTGCGTACAAACTTGCGGCATCCATAAAAAATAATTTCAACCTGGCCCCATCCAGTTCATCAAGAGCAGCATTTGATCGCAGCATATGGGATCTTATATGGAAAGCTGATGTCCCTCCAAAAGCTAGAATTTTCGGTTCGAGGGTGGCCACCAAGAAGAACAAATACAGACGCACTATCACTGTCGACGTCGTATGCAATATTTGTGAGAACAGCGACGAGGATGAATACCACGCGGTGGTCAGCTGCACAAAAAGCAGGGCACTAAGACATGCCATGAGAGAGGAGTGGGTTCTTCCTCCTGAAAGTTCTTTCTGGTACACGGGCTGTGACTGGTTACAGATTCTATTAAGTGCAGTTTCAGAGGATACGAAAGCAAAGCTGCTGCTACTTCTGTGGAGGTGCTGGCACCTGAGGGATAACTGCGTACACGGGAACGGCAAAGACTCTCAATCACGGCGAACTGAGAAGTGCCGCGTCGGGGAACAGTCAAGCTCTGGCAAAGCGATTGCTGCTACGCCCAACCACATCACATGGGTAGCGCGATCGACTAGCATGCGTTCGATAGCACGCTGAGCTGATCGAAACTGCTCCGCTGGGAGTTGATATACGCAATCATACTTCAGTTTGTCAGCGCACATTCATGGCGGGTGATGTGTCGATCCTTTCCTCTGCCAAGAGATACACGTACTGGCTGTCCGCCCTCTCGACTCTTGGCCATAGTTGCCAGGTTTCCGGTACGGTGGGAACGAGGAACAGGAACGGGGGACGAGAGTCGAGGGCTAGAAAAAATAGGGTACAGTGGGGGTATACATCTCTAGAACGATTTTTCTAAAGCGGAAACGCGATCCAATCAATTCCGGTACGATGAATCCGGTACGGTACCATGGAACGAGGAACGTGAATCTTTACGGATGCGGGGAGCAACTGGCTGGGCTGGGAGCAACTGGCTACATCGTCGATTCATGAAGACTAAAATACATCATCTCCTTCCCAATGGAAAATTAATTAGCAGCCTTGGAGTAATTAGAGAGCAGAACGAGGAGTTATTTAGGGGAGTGGAAAAGAACGAGGCAGAGAGTAAAACGAGGAGTTCGTGATTGATATGGCTGACCTTTTGCTTACTCGATCGATTCAAGAACCAAGACTGTCGAGTCGCCGAACCTGAATCGACGATCCGACTGCGGAGACGCCGAATCCGCATCGAATCTTACCGAATCGACCCTCGTTCCCGAATCTGATTCCGGATCGATGAATCCGGATCGAGGGACAGACCACCGTTCCCTGTTTCCGGCTACTATGCTCTTGGCAGCACAACATCATGCTCGGCTATGTTTTCTCTTTTCAGTTCATGTATTTGTGCCGAGCAATTACATCATCCTCTCATACCGAAAATTCTACATACATGTAATGCTCATGATGGCCGAACTCGACTGATTTCGGCACATCTTGGAGCTTGGTACTAGGAATATTTTATTCGGCAGTTCATAATCTGAAATGACTTTTAGACATGTAATCACTCAACACCTTATTCTTGCACATTTTACCACCCATGTTTTTACGTTGCACGATTAAGTCATGTGTTACATTATTACCATGCTGCTATATGAAACATATTAATTAGAAAACTGTTTGGACTTTGTTTGGTATTGAATCTGTGATTTGTGTTAAGGAGTGACCTTATATTGCAACTTTAAATAAAAGATAAGTTATCGTCTGTATCAGAAGCAAGGTTCAATCTAAGAGAGACCAGAAAGAAAGTTAAGTGCTCAAGTGAAACATCATTGGATATATATTGGAAATAAAAACTTACATCCTAGGCATCTCAATTCTCACATGATTTTTTAATGGAAATTGATACCATAATAATTTATCTCATTTAAAATTTTGATCTCTCCAAATGGTGATGCACGCAAATTTAGTTAGGGGCGATAATTCCATACCAGAGTAACACTTGACTTAGTAACCAGTATGCTCTTGGCTTCACTTAATTAACCGAGATGTCTCCAACTGGTTCATGCTACGCCATCCTCACTTATAACCTTAATAAACAAATGTTGTTTTGATGCTGACGTAATATCTATGCAGATGCTCATTCGTCCTTGACCTACCATCTCGTCAGGCATGAAAGAATCACAACTCGAAACAGTGGTAGAGGCATGGTTTCGGGTGCTGAGCAAAACATTCGGATTAAACGTGTTTCTCTATACCCCACGAGAAATATATGTACCGAGCAAAAAAGTCGAATATTTTCAAACTTTTTGAATTGAAACACCAAAAATCTAGTTAAATACTACCACAGAAACTCTTGAAAACTGCATAGGCGACAGTGATCTACTGGTGAGCGCGGGCTTCCACATCTATTTTTGTGGTCGCGGGTCCGAGTATTGTCCCTGCTTTAGGAAGTGAGGGAAAAAAATATGGCCACGTGGGATTCAAACCTTCAAACTGAAGGCAGAGAAGGATAGGTACGACCTAACCAACGCGCAGGAATGTGATTGCAGATGAAAGCGAGTTCAAATATTTCACGGTATGATAAAAATATATGAATTCAAATTTTAAATTTTGTATGAATTTTTTCTGATATTTTGCAGTTACCGCGTTTTGGTGGCCCACGAGAAAAAATGTCTACTCGGGATCCAAACTCAGGACCCGATTAATCAGTTAACGGGCTCTAATATAGAAAGAAAGTACTATGGAAAACGCCAAATAGCCCGCAATCACACAGTTGTAAAAAGAAAATCTGCAATCCATACATTTTACAGCAACACAAACACATAAAATCAGAAAATGGTATACCTTTGCTAGCACCCTCCAATCCATTTTTTCCCAAGCCCAACTATAGTCCGACACAACGCCCCTGCCGCCGCAGAGCTTGCACTGTATTGCGCTGTTGCGTTCCTCATGCCGCCTGTGGTGCTTGAGCCGGGACAGCAAGAGCAATGTTCAAGAAATGGTTAATTAGTAGCTACTCGGTCGGTTTAGGACTAATGATTAATCGGTTGACCATTAATCAATAGATTGAATAGGAACCTGCAATATATATCTAGTTTTTTATGTATTATACCATACTCTCATGCTCCCAGCTATCTAATTTATCAAAACATGCTGCACATGCTGTCATACACATACAAAAAGCAAAAAGAGGAGGTAAAATTATTAATCCTAGCTATTAAGGAGCGGGATGAGGTTAGAAGGGGTTACGGGCCAAAAAATTGCCCTTCGTTTGCCCACCCGTTAATGGGCCAGCAGAGATTAATCGGCTTGACAAGTTAACACGACGAATAGGTGCTATTTGATTCGACCACAGTATGAGTAGAGATTAACTGGCCCGTTAACTGATTAATCGGGTGAATTCATGCACAGTGAGCAAGAGAATGGAAAATGGGTTGAGCTATTGTGGCCTGGAAGATGGAGTAGAGCTGCGCATGCGCCTGTGCTGGCGCCACCGACCCCGCCCTCATCGAGGTTGCCGTGCGAATTAAATAATCATTAACTCCCAATCGATGTTGCTCGAGATCCTAGTCTTGGTCGAGCCACACGCTATTCTCAGCTCAGCAACAAAGGCACAACATCTTCCCAACTTAGCTTACTATGCCTTTTCCGTTGTTTCTTCCCAGCAACGAACAGCTGGTCAGGAACTTTGATCTACCCAACTTAGCATACCTATATAATTTGTTCTGAGAAAATTTAAGGTAGGGAGGCTGCCCTATGGTACTTTTGATGTAAGCAAAAAGAAAAAACTAACCATGAACTTATCTTCACTTCCTTGACTAATTTTTGGATCTCTTGGTTGAACTGACCATGTGGACGTAGTGTTCTAGCTGGACAGACTCACCACTCCTCCTTTGTCGCCGCCGCTGCGACCTGTGAGGATGGCTGCAAACTTTGCTGATCTTCATCGCCTCACAATTGGGTTGAGATTTCCGGAACAGACAATAAAAGTATGAAAGCAACCATGGTGCTTGAGAAATTCGAAAGCTAGGGCGTAGAATCTACTCGAGGCGGCAGAGACTCATCTTTGTTTGGCACTGCAGCTCTGTATAGTTCTAGCCCTCTCAAGATCCCATGGCAGCGGCCTTGTCATTCCCGGTGTCACAACAACGATGGTAGAGCATGAATCATGGTCCTCAGAGTGGATTGGGAAGGGAGGGGGCTCACAAGAGGATTCAAGATGAGGGAGCCAAAGGGGAAGGAAGAACAACAGATGTACGTGGAGGGGAGAAGCCAATCTTTGTTTTGTGGATTTTTTATGAGGTGGCAGATTTGCTGAGGTGGATGATGCATGTTGAATGATGATGTGGATAAACTGCATATCAAGATAAATAGGTTAGTGGGGATCGAATATCCATTTCTGAGTTTGGGCTCATCTGCACTCGGTGAACAGTAAATTAAAACAAATACTATTTTTTTATAAAAACTGAATTTTATATTTTTTGCATGGAAGATGCTTTGGCGTGTGAGATCCGCTCCAAATTTCAGCTCATTTCGACATCTATGTAGCTCCCAGCAAGAAAGACAAATTGGGTCAGGACCACACATGAACAGTAAATTGTTTGACAAGCCCCAATTTTTTGTGCCAAGAGCTAGTCAGATGTTCAAAAGAGCTGAAATTTGGAATGGACCTCATGCACCGAAGCATCTTTCGTGCAAAAGAAATTTGCATTTTTTGAATTTTTTTATTTATTTTTATTTACTGTTCATGACGGCAGCAGATGAGCTCGGGAGCCAAATAGACGCACTCGGTGGGGATGAACTATTTAGGTTTATAGATAAGTTATTCGTAAAACATCCAAGTTCTTGGAGATACTCCTATAATAACCTGAGAATGAGAAAGAAAAGAAAAGAGAGTTTAATTTGCTTAAGATGTTTTTTTTGTGCGGGTGCTTAAGATGTATGGTTGACCAGGCAACGTCCCCGCTCGCATCTGTGCATGGCGCATTGCAAGGTAATTATTTAGCCCGTCGTATGCAGGTAGGTTAGGTAGGTGGCGACTGGCGAGGCCAGCGGGAGGCCATGGAAATAATTAATCTCCCTAGTACGCACGAGGCCGTGTTATGATCCAATAACAAGCCCCAAATAAGGCAAATTGAACGAGTCCATGGATCCTAACATGCCATGCCCCTGGCAGAAACATTCTCAAGAACATGGCATGTTCCTCCAATTAATCGATCCCTTCACCATTTCATCATCTCTCCATCGTCTGCATGCACGTTATAAATTCAAATCTTGGTTGTATGGAAGGCACAGGAGGAAGAAGAAGTAAGGAGGGAAGATATTGTGTCAATTAGCCAGCAATGGCGTCGTTGCCATTTTCCTCTTGTTGGCACTGCTGCTGGCCATAATGCTGCTGGTGGTCATGGATCAGGTGGCCATGGCGTACCTGTACGATGACATCGAGCTGGTGTGGGGGACGACCACAGCTTCTTCTACATCGATGACGCTGACGACGACTATATCCTTGCGCTCTGCCTCGAGGGGACCCACGGCAGGTGAATCACACCAGCGAAACCCTAACTCTTCGGTCAGATCAATTTCGTCAACGACTAGAAAAACTTCGTCTCTCTAACCGAAGAACTCAACCACACTGCAAGAGATTTTCAAAGTCTTCACCCGAAGAAATAGGTATAGGTTGGGTTTGACCATCACTTTAGAATACGCCTACACTACTGGAATTAGCTTATTTGCCGTCTGCCAACTCTTTGCCGTCTGCCACACGAAAACGGACGGTAAAGAAGTGACTGATGGCAAACAAGGTCTTTGCCATCAGCCAAATCTTTGCTGTCCGCTGGCGGACGACAAAGAAACTATGCCGTCCGCTAGCAGACGGCAAAGAGGTTGGTGGGTCCAGTTATTGTGTAACCAACCCATGCCCACCGGCCCCACCTCTTTGTCGTCCGCAAGAGGACGGCAAAGAATGTTTGCCGACCGATGGTGGACGGAAAGAGGCGGGTACGTTAACAACCGTCCCGCCCCCGTCCTCTGTCTCTTCCCTCCACTCTCGCTCGTTCCCTCCCCACCCACACCCGCGCCGCCGCCGCCGACCCCATCTGCCGTAGCCGGCCACCCCGCCGCCCCGCACCCCTCCCCTGCGGCGCCCCGACCTCCACCGCACCCCCGT